>NC_069394.1:52275000-52575000 GCF_027475565.1 Acinonyx jubatus
CAAATGTATCTCCAAGTGATCCAAATACTTTAGATTATTTTGTTTTTCACACACCATTACTGGAAAGGCGAATGTACTGGCAGGGTACTTGTATCCATGTATTAATTCAGAGATCCAGGTTCACAGCAGCTCTGCAATCTTTTTCTTTTTTTTTTTTTAATATTTTTATTCATTTTTCAAGGAGAGAGAGAGAGAGAGAGAGACAGAGACAGAGACAGAGCATGAGAGGGAGAGGGGCAGAGAGAGAGGGAGACACAGAATCCAAAGCAGGCTCCAGGCTCCAAGCTGTTAGCACAGAGCCTGATGCAGGACTCGAACTCACAAACTGTGAGATCAGGACCTGAGCCAAAGTCAGACAGTTAACCGACTGAGCCACCCAGGCACCCCAGCAGCTCTGCAATCTTTAAGGTCACCACTGACTGTGTCCAGGCCCACGAGCCTGAAGGGGAATGAAACACTGACTGTGCACAAGGGGTCCTTAGGAACCAGGACTGGAAATGGCATTCAATACGTCCTCTCACATTACACTGGCTCAAATTTATTCACGAAGCCATAAATATCTCCAAGGGAGGCTGAGAAATAAAATCTTTACTATGTACCCAGAAAGCAAACACAATTTTTGATGAATAACTAGTTACTTCTCTCAGAGTTACATAACTTAAAACTTTGATATTTTTTTAGCTGGATGGAAAGTGTTTGTATTTCATTAAAATCTGACCAATTAGGTCATTTATAAGTTAGTCGTAAATTCTGAATACTTTAGCTGATGTAAAATTTTTATGATGCACTATACCCATTTTTTTTGAGATAAGAAAACCTGGACTCAAAATGAGTCATATGACTTAATCTAAGGTCATAAGCTTATCTCATCTTTAACTACAAATCTAACTTTTCTACCAGATGTTTTCAGCATCCTCACTGAAATATCAAGATTACTAACAAAGTAGTGTCTAGTTTGAATCAAATACCTCATGCTAACTTAGGTTAAAACTTGTTGTATTTACTGAAATTTAGAAAGTGTGTGAGAAAGTAATCAATATTTCAGATACATAATAGGTACTCAGTTTCATGTTTTAAACATTATTCTCACATTTTAACAAAGATAAATCTAGGCCCAAATGGTTTCCATAGTGAGTTCTTCCAAACATTTAAGGAAGAAGTAATACCAATTATACACAAGATCTTCCCCCCAAAATGAAGACAGATCACTTTCCATCTCATTTTGTGAGATCAGCATTACATCAATACTAAAAGCAGACAATAACATTATTAGAAAAGAAACTACAGACCAATATCCTCACAAATGTAGACACAAAAATTATCAACAAAATACAACAAATTAAACACAGAAATACATAAAAAGATGATATGTTAGAACAAAGTGGTTGTATCCTGGAAATTCAAGACGGTTCTGCAACATTCAAAAATCAATCGGTATAATTCATCATATAAACATATTAAAAAAGAAAAACCGTATGATCTTGTAAAAAGATGCAGAAAAAGCATTTTAGAAAGCTCCATATCCATTCATAGTAAAAAACCCAATAAATAGCATTTTTTCTAAAACACTTAGAGCAAACATCATAATTAATGGCAAAAAATTGAATATTTTCCCCCAAACTGTGGAAAAGCAAGGATGATCACTTGATCCTATTCAGCATCACACCAATAAGGAGTGAAAAGAAACAGGCATACAGATGAGAATGGAAGAGATAATCCTACCACTATTTACAAACTGCATGATTTTCTACTTAGAAAGTCTTTATGGAATCTAAAAACAGGTAGAATTATCAGAGAGTTACAAAGTCACAAATTACAGGGGCGCCTGAATGGCTAGTCAGTTGTGTCTGACTTTGGCTCAGGTCATGATATCACAACTTGTGGATTCAAGCCCCGCATCGGGCTCTGTGCTGACAGCTCAGAGCCTGGAGCCTGCTTTGGATTCTGTGTCTCCCTCTCTCTCTGCCACTTCCTGCTCACGCTCTCTCTTTCTCTCTCTCTCTGTCTCTCTCTCAAAAATAAATAAACATTAAAAAAAATTTTTTTAAAGTCACAAATTACAGAGTCAATATGAAAATTCAATCATTTTTCAATATGCTAGCAATAAAAATTAGAATTGAAGTTTAAAAAGCAATATTTATAATAACACTAAACAATGAAATATATATACCTATAAATTTAGCAAAATATGTTCAGGATATGCATGCTAAAAACACAAAGCACTGATAAAAGAAATCAAAGGGAACCTAAATTAATTAAGAGAAAGAACAAAGCTGGAGGTATCACAACTCAAGATTTCAACACACACTACAAAGCAGTAGTGGTAATCAAAACAGTATGGTACTGGCCCCAAAATAGACACATAAAGCAATGGAACACAAAAGAAACCACTCTTGGTCAACTAACCTACAACCAAAGAGGCAAGAATATACAATTTATTGAAGATAGTCTCTTCAATATATGATGCTGGAAAACTGGACAGCTACATGTAAAAGAATGAAACTAGACCACTTTCCAACACCACACACAAGAACAAATTCAAGATGGATTAAATATCTAAGTGTGAAACCCGAAACCATGAAAATCCGAGAAGAGAAAATGACAGTAATTTCTCTGACATGGATTATGGCAACATTTTTCTGAATATGTCTCCTAAGGCATGGGAGACAAAAGCAAAAATCTAACAAAATAAAAAGCTTTTGCGCAGTAAAAGAAACAATCAACAAAACAAAAGGCAACCTAATGAATAGGAGATATTTGCAAATAATACATCTGATGACAAGCTAATATCTAAAATATATAAAGAACTTATATAACTCAACACCAAAAAAACCCACAATCTGATTTAAAAATGGGCAGATAATCTAAATGAACATTTTTTCCACAGAAGACACACAGATGGCTAACAGACACATGAAAAGATGCTCAACATGACTGATCATCTAGGGGGTTCCTGGGTGGTTCAGTTGGTTAAGTGTCCAACTCTTGATTTTGGCTCAGGTCATGATCTCATGGTTCATGAGATTAAGCTCCACATTGGTCGCTGCTGTCAGCGCAGAGCCTGCTTCAAATCCTGGGTCTGTCCCCCTCTTTTTCTGCCCCTCCCCTGCTCATGCTTTCTCTCTCAAAGAAAAAAAAAAAGCTACACTAATTAAATACTGTGGTTCTGGAGAAAATAGTGACACCCAGGTCAATGGAATAAAGTCCAAAATTAGATCAATACATACATGCTTAATTTATATTTTACAAAGATGTAAGAGCAATTCTACTGAGAAATGATAGTCTTTCAATGCATTGCTCTGAAACAACTGGATATTTTATCTATCTACATTTCAATTTATATCTTATACCCTTCACAAAAATTAATTCAAAATGAATCACAGACCTACATGTAAAGTGTAAAACTATACAATTTCTAGAAGAAAGCATAAGAGAAAATCTGCATTATTTTATGTTAGACAAAAAGATTTTAGATCCAACACTAAAAGCATGACCCATAAAAGAAAACATTAATAAATTAGACTTTGTTAAAACGTAAAACATTTGCTCTGCCAAACATACTCTTAAGAGAGTGAAGAGACAAGCCATAAACTAGGAAGAAAAATTTGCAAGTCACACATATCACAAAGGATTTACATCCAGAATATAGGAAAAATTCTCAAATTCAATAATGGGAAATCAAACAACCCAATTTTTTAAGAGATTTTTTAATTTTACTTTTTAAGTAACTTCTACACCAAACATGGGGCTTGAACCAACAACCCCAAGATCAAGAGTTACACACTCCATCGAGTGAGCCAGGCATGCACCCCTCAAACAACCCAATTTTTAATAAATGAGCAAAATATTTGAACAACAATATCTTCACCAAAGAAGATATAGGAATGCCAAATAAGTAGATGAAAAGATGCTCAGAATCATCAGTTATTATGGAAATGTAAATTACAATCTCAGTGAGATACCACTACATATAGATACCACTACATATCTCTTGGAATAGCTAACGTCAGAAAAGCTGACAATATAGTAATTACTGTGAGGGAGTGGGCAACTAAAATTCTCATACATTGCTAGTGAGAGTACAAAATGGTACAGTGACTTCGGAAAATAGTTTGGCATTTTCTTATAAAGGTAAACATACACTCACCACATGCTCTGATAATACAATCAATCCTCATTATTCACATCTGTATTTGTGAACTTTACCACTTGATGAAGTTTATTTATAACCCTAAATCAATACTTGAGAGGCTTTTGCAGTCATTCAATGGCATGTGCAGAACAATGAAAAATTTGACTAACTCAACATTCATGTTCCCAGTTGAGAATGAACAAGGCAGTGCTCTGGATTCTTGTTTTCACTCTCATAATTGTAAATAAGTGTTCTTTTCTTGGTTTATTTAGTTGTGTGGTTTTTTGTTTGATTGGTTTTTTTTTTTCGGTGGGCGCTTTTTTTTTAATTTTTGTGCTTTTTGTTGTTAATTTTGTTTAAAATGGCATCCAAGTATGTAATCCTTTGTTGCTGTTTAGTATTTCCAAACACACGAGAAGGCTATGATGTGCCTTATAGAAAAAATACATATGTTAGATCAGTTTTATTTAGCCATGAGTTACAATGCTGTTGGCTCTGAGTTCAAGGTTAATGAATCAACAATATATATTAAATAAGGTGTTTTTAACACACATATAACAAGGTTATGTATTGATCAGTTGACAAAAATGTTATTGTGGCCAGAGGCTTGCAGGAACGTAACTCTGCATTTGTCCTAGGAGCAATGTCTCATTATTTGCTAATTCAATGTTGAAGGTGACTTTATAGAGAACATTACTACCACAAGTAATGAGAATTGATTGTGACACTCCTAGGTATTTTCCCAAGGTAAATGAACACTCAGGTTTAAATAAAAACATATACATTTAAGTTTTATAACATCTTTTTTCATAATTGTCCCAAACTAGAAACTCCCTATATTATTTTCCATTATTGTCATAACTAATTACAACAAAAGTAGCTGTTTAAGCAACACAAATTTATTATCTCAGTTTCCATAGGTCAGAAGTAAAGCAGATTCAGCTTAGTTTCTGCTTAGAATCTCACAACGCGGAAATCAAGGTGTTGATAAAGCTAACTTCCTTTCTGGAGGTTCTGAGGAAAATATATTTCCTTATACATTTAAGTTGTTGGGAGAATTCAATTCATTGCAGTTGTAGGACTGAGATTCTTGGTTTTTGTTGGTTATTAGCTGAGGGCCATTACCAGCTTCTAGAGACTATCCCATGCCTTAGCTCATATCTCCCTTCCTCTATCTTCAAAGCCAACAACAACAAGTCAAATTCTTCTCACACTGCATCTATTTGACTCGCTTCTGCCTTCCTCAGTAACCTTTAAGGATCTGTGATTACACTGGACTCACAGGGATAATCTTATTTCAAAGTCAGCTAATTATCAACCTTAATTCCATCTGCAATCTACAGTCCTGATTCCATCTACAAACATAATTCCCTTTTATCATGTAATATAACATATTTACCAGCATAATACGAGGGAACAAAGATCAGGGGACCCCAAATCCTGCCTACCACACTATCCAAATGTCCTCCGCCTTGTGAATAAATAAACTCCATACAGTGGAGTACTACTCAGGAATAGAAAGGAAAAAGCTATTGATACATTCGACAATATGGATGAATTTCAAATGCATTATGCTAAGTGAAAGAAGCCAGATTCAAAGAGGTTACACAGCGTAGTGCCTATTTATATAGAAAGCTAAAAAGAAGATCAGTTGTTACCTGGTTGAGGGTAAGTTTGACTACAAAGGGGCAGCATGAAGGAGTTTGGGGAGGGAACTGTTACTATCTTGATATAATTTTGTCAAAACTCAAAGAATTGTAAACCAAAAGAATAATTTTCTTCTGTATGAAAATTTAAAAACGAATTTTAATAATTATTCCATTTGGTTATTGGTACTCTTCCTTTGCTTTCAAAGTCCTTACCATTTGACTTAGTAGGTACAATACCAGTATAAGACATATAATATAAGAGAGTGAGTTTTGTTACTAGAAAGATGGGGGTTTTTTGGCTTAGAGACAAATCATACTAGAAGAAGGGCCACTTTTCCTCAGTTTCTTTTTCATAGGACTCACATTTTTCACCAAATGATTCAAACCAGTCCATCGAACTGTTCTCATTTAAATGTCCACGTCACGCAAAGAATCTGCGTAATTCTAATCAACTTTGGTCTTCTCTAGATTTTCCCTCTTTTCAACCCATACAACACTTACTTGGGCTTGACCAGAAATAACTCTTGGTAGCCAGGCTCCAAGCACTCTCTAAAAATCAAAACGAATATGTGGTGAAAGTAGCCTATTCTGACAGTAGGTTAAGTTCACAGCCACCAAGAACCTTTCCATTCCTCTGTAAATGGTAGTGTGCTACAAAAGAGCAGGAGTGGTCAGATTTTAGGCAGGGACTAAATGAAATTCCTATGATGTGACTCAACAGCTAACTCCTCAGATTCTCACCTGCCAGGGAGGGCATCGTTATCCTGATGGCACAAACCTCTATGTGGATAGTGGTTGTGCTGTTTGCTGGCCGCAAGATTTCTACTCTCAGACTATTTTATATCATGCTTGACTTGATGAGGGAAAGACAAATATAAAGAAAATGAAAACTCAGCTACAAATATCCATGATTGAAATGTCTTCATTATTACTGAAAGGGTGGTGTCCTCACAAAGAAGGAAAGCTGAAATGGAGTTCTGGAGTTACAGGGCTTACACATATATGGCTGCCAGAAGAAATTTATCTGAAATTTCCTAAACCTTGATTAGAATTTCCCTCCATTCAATCTTTATTAACTCATTCTGAAACTTCCAATATTTTCTGTAGCATTTTCTGTACATATATAGGAGACAGAGATATTGGGTCTATAATTAATGGCTGCTTCAAAATTTGCAAAAAGGCTAACATTAGATCCACACTGTCCTCAGCTTCCATATCCCCCCTCACTCCCATATCGGAAACCAAAACCTCTACTGAGAAATAGTCCTTAACTAACTCTAGCTTCATTTTCTGGGAGTCAGAAGCATCATCCTTGTTCTTAAAATAACCTTAATGCAGGATCTCAGTTCTGATAATTGTGTTTCTTCCTGTTCCTAAGCATCATTCTAGTTTGTATGGCTCCATTTCTTACATTCTAGTTTGTATGGCTCTGTCTTTCTAGCTTAGCTACTGTTCCTAAATTCCTCCTCTGTAATCTGCTCCATACACTAATCACCTACTAATATAAGGGTATTTTTCCTAAGTGCCAGGTTAGTATTTAAAGACCCTTCTATCCAGTGATAGATATTTTGGGTGCTTGCTGCAAGAGCTTCTCTTCTCTTCTGCTTTTGCTAGATTTTCATTGCCAGATCTCACCCTTGTTCCCAATGGATTGCTCTTCTTCATTTTGCCCCATTTTCCATTTCCCTTTCCAACTGTTTACCTGCAGTTTATCATCACCATTAGATCTTGTTGAAGAGGAGATTAGGGCACTTTAGGGAATCAATGGAATGTGATGAACCTAGTAAGATCACTACCAGAATGAGGATGGGGCTCTATGTGCTAAGCCTAGATGAGACTGTGACCAAAATGAACACAGCTGAGATGGCACTGAGCAATGATGTCTTGGGTAAGCACCCATCTCCCACCTCTGAATAAATTAATATAAAGGCACACATTTCCCCCATCCTTTTCCCTCCAAGTCTTCCCAATCTCTCTAGGTACTTAGTCTCTACTTAGACAATTCCATTTGTTCCACTCTCAAAAATAAATAAATAAATAACGTATTACAAAGTTGCATTTTTTTCTTATAGATCCATTTTTACTAGGTAAGCTCAAGGAGCTCAGAAAGGAGATGTGCTCAATTTAAACTCTGGGATAAGTACAAACTTTGCCTCCTATGTAGGATAAATCTTCACTTCACCCCTGCAATTGTATCACACTTGTCCAAGGATATAAGTAGGTACCAAAATAAATCATAGAAAACTAAGATGAAAGGTTCATCACTCATGCCCAATCCATGTGATTATTTGTATATGTACATTTATGTGTGTGTGAAGTACTAAACCTTGAACACATCACCATGGTCCCAGATATTTACCACAATGTAACGACAGTTATGATATAGAAGTTCTTGAATACAGAATGTTTAACTCATGACTCATTTATATCAATCCCCACAGTGAGAGGAAAGCTTCCTATATCTTCATCCATCCATCTACATGATCCCCTGGCCATTGCATCACTTTACCCATTCCTCTGTATAGCCCCAAATGGTAATCAATACCGTCAGATGGAAATCTCTACCATTATCTGTGTACTCTTTCAGAATCAAAGCCTTGGTCTTTCTCTACTGACCACTGCCCCTCTGGCTTTATCAATTCTAGCAGTTTCACTGTTTGTTTAATGACACAAACTAAAAAATTTTTTTAAGTTTATTTATTTATTTTTAGAGAGAGAGGAAGAGAGCATGTGGGGGTGGGCCACAGACAGAAAGGGAAAGAGACTCCCAAGCAGGCTCTGCGCTGTCAGCTCAGAACCTAATGTGGGACTAAAACTCATGAAAATGAGATCATGACCTTAGCCGAAATCAAGAGTTGGATGCTTAACCGACTGAACCACCCAGCACCCCCCACCTTTTTTTTTAAACAAACTAAAATTCTTGAATCGTCTGTCATTTCTTTCTTTTGCCTATCCCACATACAAACACTCAGTCAACTTTAAAAAAATGTTTCTCAGTCCATTCTTTATTTTTATTCACATTCCCACTACCTTGGTCTAGGTTCTTTGTAGTCCATTTTTTGGCTATTGAATAACTGCCAAATCAGTCTCCCTGGCCTCAGTTTTATTTCACTCCCCCATCAATCATCCCAGTTTACCATAGGCAGAATGGCTTTCCTTCCTAATAAATGGAAGGGATTTAGTTTTTACCCTACAGAAAGCTTCCAGTGACTCACAACAGAAAATACTCAATATATATCTGTGAAATGAAAGAATAAATATTACTCAGAACATCTACCATGGTACTTTGCATATGAGAGGCACTCAATAATTAGAATAAGTTTTCCAATTGATGTTAATTTTAATAGATCTTAAAAGAGAAGAGTGTACAGAAATCTAAATATTTTCCTCATAAAGAAGGTAATCAGAATCAGCTCTTGAAACATGTCTAAACAATATCCCTGCAATGCTCCTAGATCTTTAACATGATCCTTTTAGAGCAATTTAGTTCTAACTTTATCATTTTCAATGAGCTCATGGTCTGCTTAGTTTCATCAAAGTTTCACAAAGTGAAATTTCCCATAGGTTCAAGTGTTTCCTCCTAACTCCTGATTCTTTCTGTAAAATTTCAGGCATGTAACCATCACAGCCTGTTTTAAATACAGATATACAAATATGTACGCACACATACATGAAGTTAACAAAGAAATTAATTTAAAAAAATTTTAGTGTTTATATTTGAAGGAGACAAAGTGTGTGAGCAGAGGAGGGGCAGAGAGAGGGAGACATTGAAGCTGAAGCAGGCTCCAGGCTCTGAGCTGTCAGCCCAGAGCCCAATGCAGGGCTTGGACTCACAAACCACGATGACCTGAGCCGAAGTTGGATGCTTAACCAACTGAGCCACACAGGCGCCCCACAAAAGAATTAGTTTTAAAACATAAAAGTAAAGATTTATTCTTATTGCAATATTTCATTTCTTAAGTAAGTATTCTTTAAAATTCAAAAGTTGAATCGTTTTACTTATTCTTAGGGTAAATTAGGACAGAAATCCCTCATTAGAATTCTAAGTTCCTAAAAGTCAAAAAATACAAAAATGGCACTAAGACATTTAGTCTATTAGGCAGTTTAATAATTCCTAAAGCATATTACCTGGGTAATATAAATCCCCCAAAGTGAGTATCAAGCACAAAAACAGAGGAAACAATAAAACTACACAGCAAGGATAGAAAGTGATTTTTTAAAAATTCTTTTTCTTCAATTTTAATGTTACAGGTTATGCCAGTCATGTGTGATAGGTAATTTTATATCTCTAACAGGCAATACTATTTTTTGCAGTGGAGATGGTATACAAGGCGAAAAACAGCATGAATGGTTTTATACGAAAAAGTTCTTTGAACAAAGTTCACTTAAGACCATTTACTACCACAGAGGTAGAAAACTGTTTCCATCATCCACATGAACCCACACGGCTGCTGTAAGTCCAAAGCACCATTGCCAAGAGTGATGTGAGTCATTAAGCCTCAAGCAGATGCTAAGACTTGGAAGATCCAGGGCGTTGCACACTGTTCCAGCGTACCACAGCCCATAACTTCTAGGCAATCAAAGGTCAAATGAAGAGAACGCGAGCCTACTATTATGGAAGATTATTTGGCACACACTCTCAATTTTTCTGTCTTCCCTGATGATCAATAGCATTAACCTGAAATGCAATGCATTTTATACAGAACTTGCCAGAGGAAGCACAATTTCTTTAGACAAAACTGGAAAGAAGTGCCTATAACATGAATAAGTTGCTATTGCAAGCCAATTACTCCTTTGGGATGACCGCAGGTGTTCTATTTTTAGTGAAAAGAGACCTAATAATTTCACTAGTCCCAACCTTCACATCAGCACAATCGGGTCCCTGTACGATCAATATGAACACAGAGAACATCCGGTCAGAAAGAAACACAGCAACTGGCATTGCCACCTCACATGCGGAGCCACAAGGGATGGGATACGAAACGGAGAACCATAGACTTCTTTTTGCAAGCTGCATCCTAAATGTGAGCCAGAGGAATGAATATTTATTACATGAACTTTCAAAAGGAAATATTTAAAATTTAAAAGGTGATGAGACAGAAACAGAATGGCAAACATACTAAAATCCATCACATAATTTAATGGTTTTCTAGTATCCTCAGTCTCTCCCTCTATAACTTTTCCCTTTCTCCCTTCAAACAGGTTAATTACTACTTTATTGAAAAAACAACTTCAACTCATGCTACTGACTACAGTCTTCTTGAATTCTGCCTTCTTCCCTCACTGTTTTCCCTCAGGACTCCATGCTCCAGCCACACCAGACTAGAGACAGTCTCCCAATGGGGCCCACTCTTCCTGGCCTTTGCAGATGATGCTCTCCACTTGAAAGGTTTTCCGTGCTCATCTTCATTTTTTAACTAATTCATAATCTAATCACTTCCTTATGACTCTCCAGTTAGATTCAACTTCTCTATGCTTCTGTTGTTCCTGTTCTTACTTCTATTTCATCATTTTTCATGCTGTATTTTACTTGTCATATTATTTGATTCAAGATTATTCTCTCCTTGAGAATGAGAATTGTGCCTTTTATCTCACTATCCCTGTCCTGAGCATAGTCCCCTACATATAACACTTATTGAATAAATAAGTACAAATAAATAAAACGTATCCAAAGCAATGCTTTCACTGTGCTTTCGATCCAGAAATTTAGTTTCTAGGAATTCATCTAACAATTTTAAAATAAATTTCAAAATCAGGAGAGTCTTGGGGTGCCTGGATGGCTCAGTTAGTTGAGTGTTCAGCTCTTGATTTTGGCTCAGGTAACGCCTCCAGGGTTGTGGGATCGAGGCCCATGTCAGGCTAACACTCAGCACAGAGCCTGCTTAAGATTCTCTCTCTCTCTCTCTCTCTCTCTCTCTCTCTCTCTCTCTCTCTCTCTCCCCAACCCAGATCTTCTCCCCACATCATGCACACACTCTCTCTCTCAGATAAAAATAATAACAATAACAATAATAATAATAAATTAAAAATAAATACAATCACGAGATTCTTTATAACTTCAGACAGGCATAGGCAATTTCTTACAACTTGTCTTTAAAAAGGCTTATTTTTTTTAAGGTGAATCCCAGATTCAGATACAGAAATGCAGATGTGAACACCTGCACCCAAGTTTTAACAATGATAGAAGATACGAGCATAGCAGGTTTATGGTAGACGACATTTATTAAATGGAATTTTGTCAAGCCAAGCTTTGTGATCTTGAAAGCCTGGGTTTCCCATAACTTAGTGCTGAAAACATTAGAAGGAGAAGCCACATGGGGCAGTTGGGGAAGACGGTTTGAGGTATGAGGAAAAGACAGAGGAACAAGGTGGAAGAACAAAGGAGAAGACGGTTTAATTGCTTGAACCGTCTCACCTTTAATCAGAATTTAATCTTTTTGAAAATTGAAAGGGAAAGTAGACAACCTTGCAGAATGACATCTGCAGGCTAACTTCAAGAATTTACATCTAAAGAACTGTTGTCAATTTTTATTCATACTGTAACCTAAAGAACTAAAAGTTTGTATGTTATGTAACAAACTTTTTACGTACACAGTTTGTTAATTCTGTCTATAACTTATCTATTCTTCCTCCAGTGTCCCCCATTGTTTATGTAAGTAAATATCCAATCTAACCTACAGTTTAGTCTGTTATCAAAAAATAGCCCTTTGAAATATATTCAGTCTCTTAAATAAAAATGCTTAGTCTTGCAAAAAACTCCTCCAGCTGCTTCTCTCCTTAAGACATTTGCATTGTTCACATGCCCCAGACCAGAGGTAGAGGAGGACAGTCTACAATTCTGGAATGCAGATTCCTTAGCAACCTGCTATAAAGCTCCTTTAGTCTCCAATACAAAAACTGATCCCTTATAAACTTTGGTACACTCTTCTTTGCTTGGACCCATGTTTCTGCTCACGGTTCAGGTCCTGAGGACCTCATCTTACCTCCTACTGGTACTAAAGATAGTTCTAAGGCTTGACTTTGATCCTACTCCTTCCTGGCACAGAGAGTCCATCCTATGGCCATGACTGAAGAGCCATGCTGCTAGACCAGTGCTTTTGGGTCTCCCTAACTATGTTTTCAGTGATGTGGCATGGGTCAGTCTGCCAAGTGCAAATCTAAATTCATCCCAGAGTTGCAAGCAAGGGCATGAAGAACACCTGCCCCCTCTGTACTTGGTGATATTCTTATTTATCTGACATACTACTACTCTAGGTTGAATTCTGAAGAACAGAAAGAGAGACCCCTGCATTTGACTACATCACATGCTACTTTGTCTCTTTCATCTGTCTCTTCCCACAAGCATTCAAGACTGGGAAAGGAAGTTCTCCCCTTTTCCTTCTACCTCCCAAAACTTCCCCTAAAACCCAGTGATCTAGCTTGCCAAACAACATTTATCCCATGATCAAAGGGATGCAAACTTTAAACAATTCAGCAAACAATAGCAATGCTTATATGGCAAAGGATAGATGCAAACACCCTCTTTTTGAATTTCAGAATGAAATCTCTTCCTGGATTTCATGGCTGCTTAGGTGAACGAGAGTGAAGGAAGGCTCAGAAGGACAAAATAGGAATCATAAGAAATTTAATCTATTAACATTGTTCTACATATTAAGTTAACTCTCCCTGGTCCACCTGCACAATTAAATAAAGCACCCTTTGGTAGCAAAAGTTAATTTATAGTAAGCATTGACAAAAAGTAATACGTAGAAGTGATACCAGCACCTGTCCCCTTTTCTACTTTCCTACCCCTGGCTCCAAAGTATGCTGGGATGGATGCCGTACACAGCTAAAGCAAAGATCATTGTTTCTCCTGAAACAGTTCAACTTCTAACACTCTCAATTCTGGGTGAAGACCCAGTGGAATTGTGTTGAGTCTCAGGGCACCACCTTGACTAGAGGCAGAGGAACAATTAACACTATTTGAATTAGCCTCAGCCAATGTACAAGATTATACAGTCCCTCTCCCAGTGTCTGCCCATCAGAGTGGAACCTGTTTTTATAGTACTCTCTCTCCTAAGGCTCTTACAGAGAATTATTTCCTTCTGAGACTCAGAAAGAAGAGACTTATATTGTCGATTAGCTCAACTACTTTATCTTACTTAGAAAGACAAGTTTAATAAATCAGAACATTCTTCTATCTGAATCCTGTCTACCAACATTATGTTATCTTTAATTCATGAGTGTATGTACTATCTGAACTTTGAACAGTAGGATGGCCTTGACTCTTTTTTTTAAACTCTAGGGGGAAATTCGCATACACAAATTAAAATCTTGTTTCACCTTTTTCATCCCAACTCTCAAGTTGATATATACACACCTCGAGTCTTTAGAAATCAAAAGTAGGTAAAAGAGATTAATGGTGGGGAGCAGAGAAAAAGAAGGCAAAGTTCAAGTCTACTTCTCTAACCACCCTAGGAAAACTGGATGTTCTGTGAAGGATGACATTTGAGAACATAGTGAGAATGAAAAAAACAATTTGCAGCTGTTGAGAATTGGGGCTGAGAGATGCTCCTATACATGCCTAATAGTGACTGGGAAGAAGAAATATTTATTCTGGGTCAGAGTATGATGGAAAACATTTTCAGGGGGTATATGTTATCCGTTTGAGCTGCTATAACAAACCACTATACAGACTGGGTAGCTTATAAACAACAGAAATTTATTTCTGACAGTTCTGGAGGCTGGGAAGTCCAAGATCAAGGCACTGGTAGATTTGGTGTCTTGTGAGAGTCTACCTCCTCAAAGATAGCTATCTTTTTACTGTAACATCACATGACAGAAGGGGAGAGAAATCCCTCTAGAATCTCTTTTATAAGGAAATTAACACCTACTCATAAGGGCTAGTCACCTCCCAAAGGCCCTGCCTCCTAATACCATCACATTGGGGATTAGGTTTCAACATACAAATTTAGGGGAACACAGACATTCACTCTATGGCAGGATATTGGAGAAAAGAGATTCCAACTTGCTAGGATATGTTTTCCAAATTGATCATCACACCCAGAGATTTTGCTCCACAGTAATAGTGTTGCCATATAATGAGGTAAGTTGCCTGGCTCCTATTTAAGGATTCTTTCAAAATAATTAAACTTTTCACTATCTTTCTCACTAAATCCTGTGAGAATTATTCAATTTAATCTTTGCAAGGTATTATTTCATAAAATTTCTGAAAACACAAAACTCTCTAAATCCCCTCAAGTGTTGGTGAGCTAACTGAAGGCACGTTAAGAGGTGTGCTTTATCACTGGTCAACACTAAATGTTACACTTCACATATACTTGGGGAGAGGAGTGGAGAGCAAGGGAGAGAAAAAGGAAGGAAAGAACCAAAGAATGGAAAGAGAGGGAAGGAGAAAGGAAAGAAGAAACAAAAGAACCGGGCGAGAGAAAGAATAAGTAAATATTAGACAGCATAGCAATACTTTCTTCTTGACTTACATGAAATAGTAAATCTTATACAATTGACGATAGAGAACTCAGGGAGTAACTGAAGGGACAGTGTGCAAAACAAATCTTTAAGCCAATAGAATTCTGAATACTGGCCAGATCTGGGTATTAAGAAAAACCCTCAGATAACAGATTTGCCCATAGCAGACCAAATCTCTCTTCACCAAGTAGTCCCAAATGTCTTCTATGGCTCATGGGGTTGGGGAATGCAAGCTAAAAATTGTCCAAATATTCCACATTTGCTACAGATGCTGTAGTTCTGGAAGCCGATCACTTCACAGTTAATGCTGAAAGAACTGATACTACAAAACAAAGACATCTGTACCCTGGGAGGTGTGTGTGTGTGTGTGTGTATACGTGTGCACAACTATGCACTCACGTAAGTGTATGGAAGCAAAAGGATAGTTCTTGTTTTTATCCACTTTTGTCTATAATATTGACTTTGAATAGATTCCTTCTGATTACAAAAACAAAACCATCATTAAGAAACTTTGAAAAATACAGAAAATCACTACAAAAAAGAAATAAAAATTACTCATAATGCCATATGTAAGAAATAAGAAATATTAATATTTCAGCATGTATTTCCCAAGATTTTTTTCCACTGGGATTACACTATGCTTAATATTTTTTTAATGTTTTTATTAATTTATTTTTGAGACAGAGAGAGACAGAGCATGAGCAGGGGAGGGACAGAGAGAGGGAGACACAGAATCTGAAACAGGCTCCAGGCTCTGAGCTGACAGCACAGAGCCCGATGCAGGGCTCGAACTCACAGAGTGTGAGATCATGACCTGAGCTGAAGTCGGACACTCAACCGACTGAGCCACCCAGGCGCCCCACACTATGCTTAATATTTTATAAACTACTCATTCACATAATATTAATCACCCTGAATATTATTATTGTCTGTCATGAAGTATATATTCTTTCACCATGTGTTATTAATGCCTACAAATATTACCATCATACAGATTTAAGGTGCTTTAATAATATTCTTTGGCTGTACATGCAGTTGTTCATATATTTTTTTTATGTTTGCAATAAAACATTAATGCTCTAATTCACATCCATCATTATTTACTTAGGGACAATTTTAGGAGACAAAATTAGAGATCAAAGATATTTTCATTTAAAGTATTTTGATACAAATTACCAAATTATTCTACACATGTATTCTACATATGTCGTGTTACTTTTACCCTCCTCTATAATGCATAAGTCCCATTTACCTAAACTATTGACAACACTGGCTATCATTTTTCTTTCATTTTTCAAATTTTAAAATACAAAATACATAGATTTTTATTTTCTTTAATCAATTGTGAGGTTAAATAACTCCCATTCTTTTTTTTTTTATTTTGTATTCTTTTGTTGGTTCATGTCCTAATCAATTCTGTTATTTATGTATTTATTGCTCATTCTTTCATTATTTTTGTAAAGGCTCTTTATTTAATAAGAATTTTCACTTTCAAGGGATTTTTGAAGAAAAAAATTTCTGGAAAATACCTCATCAAGGTTTTTTTTTAAGTTTATTTATTTTGAGACAGAGAGAGAGAATAGGCAGAGGAGGGGCAGAGAGAGAGAGAGAGAGAGAGAGAAAATCCCAAGCAGGCTCCATGCTCTGTGCTAAACCCAACATGCAGCTTGATCTCACGACCCTGAGATCATGATCTGAGCAGAAATCAAGAGTCAGACACTCAATTGACTGAGCCATCCAGGTGCCCCAAGTTCTTTTTCATTGTAGTAAGGACACTTAATGTGACAAATTTAACAAACTTTTAAAGTGTAAATATAGTGCTGTTAATTACAGGCACGATATTGTACAGCAGATCTCTAGAATTTATCATTCTGCCTAACTGAAACTTACATTTTTTAACTTTTATTCATATGTTTACATACAAAAATTTTTAGTTTAATGTAGGCAAATATGTCAATTACCATTGTTTTTATTTATTATGGTTTATAATTTGACATAGAGTTCTTATTTTTATTATTAATAATGCTTCCATGGGGCACCTGGGTGGCTCAGTCGGTTAAGTGTCTGACTTCAGCTCAGGTCATGATCTCACAGTCTGTGGGTTTGAGCCCCGTGTCGGGGTCTGTGCTGCAGCTCAGAGCCTGGAGCCTGCTTTGGATTTTGTGTCTCCCTCTCTCTCTGCCCCTCCCCCAACTTGCACTCCATTTCTCAAAATAAAATAAAGACATAAAAAAATTTTTAAGTAATGCTTCCAGCATCAGTATTTAAATAAATGAATTTTTCTACTGGTTTGAAAATTTAACATATTTCATATTCTGATTACATTAAAGTCTGTTCTTGACATTTTTATTCAGATTTATTAATCTAACTGATTTGGTGCCAATCACATGCCGTTTTGGTTATCACGGCTTTGTTTTAAATTCAAGTCTTCAGTAGTGTCTGCATATCTTACTCTTGTTTTTAAAAAAGAAACGAATACCATTACCCCCTTTTTTGTTCTTCCATCACACTTTCGTATGACTTTAAGTTCCAAAAACTGTTTTGAAGTCACATAATGGAACTGAAGTAAACATTTAAATTAATAGGATAAAATTAGCGTCTTCACAATATTCACAGTTCCCATCCTGGAACATGGTATACATTTATTTAATCAACACCCTTTATTATGTCTCAAGTAAAGTGTATTGGCTGTTCACATAGGTTCTACACTCTTCTGGTTCATTTTTATTAGTCTATGAACACCCAGAATTTTTTTTTCTTTTTTTTAATTAGGTAGGCTCCATGCCCAATACATGGGGCTAAAACTCATGAGCCTGAGATCAAGAGTTGCATGCTCCATCGACTGAGCCAGCTATGCATCCCCTGAACATCCAGAAAATATTTTTGAGACACTTTCATGGACCAGGCAATGAGCTAATATATTCCTGGGTAAAGTTTTGCTACTAATGTGTATGAAAACTGTTCTCTACAATATATTGTGATCATTGCTGATAAACAACAGAGTTCCTTATTTTTATATCCATTTTAAACATATTTAATTTGTTAATCTTAATACTTTTGAGTTATCTCAAGTTATCTGGATTACAAATCAAGTTATCTATAAATAATGTTAATTTTGCACCATTCTTTCAAATATTGTAACTTCAAATTTGTATGTCTTTATTTTTTTTCAAGTTTATGTATTTTGAGAGAGAGGGAGTACAAGTGGGAGAGGGCTAGAAGGAGAGGGAGAGAGACACAGAGAGACAGAGAGAGAGAGAGAGAGAGAGAGAGAGAGAGAGAGAGAGAGAATCCCAAGCAGGCTCTGCAGTGACAGCGCAGAGCTGGATGCAGGGCTTGAACCCACAAACAGAGATAATGATCTGAGCCAAAACCAAGAGTTGGACACTTAACCGACTGAGACACCTAGGCACCCCAAATTTGTATTTCTTTATAGAATTTGGTAATGGATTTCAGAATAGGATAATATATTAGTAAGCCTAGAATTAACCTTTAATTCAAATTTTCATTATATTATGTATGTGTTTTCTCTATTTTACTTGATTTTTAATTATGAGAGCTTTATTTCATTAGACTTTTCAAGGAAGCAACTTTTGATATTAACCTATCATTTTTGTGATGGTTTTTCAAACTGTTAAACTCTCCCTTTGCCTTATTATTTATGCCTATGTTTTCCTTAGTAGTTATTCTGTGCACTTAAAAAATATTTCAAATAGGACACTTAATGATTTCATTTTCTTTCTTCCTATTTTAATAGTGAAGGTTTTTAAGGGATGAATTTTCTAATTATATGTATGGATACATTACCTAAATTTGGGGTGTTCAAAATGACATAGTTTTTTAATTTCTAATAACAGATTTCATCTCTGACCATGAGCTACCAGCCTTCTTTGTACAAACAAATTTTTTCAAATTCCTTTCTGTGTTAGAAATTACACTGGTGGCTCCTAATGAATCATGCTCCCAGGATTGAAGCTTGGGATGGTTCTCTCCCATATTGATTCTGGACTTGCACATGAACTTTGGCCATGCATCAACATGCATGATGTGAACAGAAGGTTGACAAGCAATTGTACACTGGGACTCATCTTCTTGGAACTCAGTCTCCATTCTGTTCTCCTGAAGGGAGAGGACACATGGAAATACATTCTCTGAAGGATAAGATACCACATGGAGGGCAAAGGTAGCCTGGTCACGTTCCCAGCTGACACTATGTGGAGTAATGAGCCAGCCAGTCAACCAAAAGAATCATAAAAAATAATAAATGCTGTTATTTTAAGCCAGTAAGTGTTGAGAGTGTTTGCTATGGAACAATAGAAAACAGAAATTTTTTTCTGTTTAAACTTGATCTGACTCGATATTTTTCTGCTTAGCCAAGTTTCAGAGAAGAGTTTTGAGAAGGAAGATACTTTTGTCTCCATGTATCAAACATGCCACCCCACCAAGAAGGCAGTAATGTCTACAGTTAAATGTGCATTGGAAAGGCTTTTTTTCCTCTCTTGTTTTCTGGTGCAAATGAATCTTTGCATCATTTCAGTATCATTTTGTTACTGAGCCAATAGAAACATAGGACATGATTTATTAAATATCAATATTCTCAGCATCCTCATATGTAATTTCTAAATCATATCTACTTTTGAAAATACAAGATAACATGCATAACATTTAACCAATGGGTGATTAACTTGTTGTGAGTTACAGACCTTTGTAAATAAACGAGAAATTTGTGCACCCTCTCCTCAGAAAAACACAACCTCACAAAGAAATTATTACATACAATTTCAGCAGTTTCATGGACTCATTAAGGAAAATATGTAGTGATTTTCAAATACAGTTTAACCAACTAATCTGTCCTCAGATAAAAGCTTACCGGGAAGCAACAAAAACAGAGCTTCAACTCTGTTGAAGCAACAGTGGTGCCTGATAACCCACCTGTTGCCTACATTCTTCCATTTGCCTACCCCACACCACATCCCTCCACAGAGCATAGTTTATAAATCAATGTCTTAAAATGACACGATAAAATTAAATACCTAGAAGAAAGATAAATAAATATGAAGGGGCTGGAGCCAGAGAATTTCTGACACAAACTAAGAGCAAGTATACAATAAGGACAGACTGGATTCATTGTTGCAGTAAAGGTAAAAGAAAATACTGTGTGAATCACTGTGGCCAGAGGCTCAACATAAGACAGCAAATCACCTGCCGCTTTAAAAGAAGTTGGATGGCTACTCCAATTAGTTTTATGTGTCAACTTGGCTAAACCATAAAGCCCAGATATTTGGTTATACTTTTTTCTGGATGTTTCTGTGAGGGTGGTTTTGGAGGAGATTCACATTTAAATTGTTAGACTAAGTAAAGCAGTTGAACTCATCCAATCAGTTGAAGGTTTAAATAGAACAAAAGGCTGGCCCTCCCAGAGTATGAGAGATTTCTGCCTGACAACCTTCAAACTGGGACCTTAGTTCTTCATGGTGTTTTATTGGGTTTTGAGTGTGTGTGTGTGGGGGGGGGGGGGGTGGGAGGTGTTTGTGGGTTGTGGTTGTTGTTGTTGTTGTTGTTGTTTTGGTGAAAAAATTTATATTTAGATTTAGCCAGCTGGACACAGTTTAGATGATCCCAATTTTGTTGGCAACATCCAAAACATCACAGTCAGGAGCCAGTCAAACATATGCCCTCTTTCCTCCATGGGGCTTGATCAGAGTGTTGACCTTGGCCATGTCAATGTCATAGAGCTTCTTCACAGCCTGTTTGATCTGGTGCTTGTTGGCCTTGACATCCACAATGAACACAAGAGTGTTGTTGTCTTCTATTTTCTTCACGGCTGACTCAGTAGTCAGGGGAAATTTGATGATGCCATAGTGGTCAAGCTTATTTCTCCTGGGGGCACGTCCAGAATATTTGGGATGCCTTCTTAGATACAGTGTCTCTGAAGGAATGTAGGTGACAGGAAGATCTTTTTTTGTGTGACTGTGGATGCCTTCCAGGACTGCTTTCTTGGCCTTCAAAGCCTTTGCTTTGGCTTCAGCTTTGGGAGGGGCAGGGGCTTCCTATTTTGCTTTCCGCACCATCTTCATGAAAGCCACTCTTCCTGGTTTTATGGAGGCTTCCAGCCTTTGGACTGGAATGGGCTTTACAGATTTTGGATTTGCTAGCTTCTATAATCTCATGAGCCAATTTCTTATCAGAAATCTCCTTGTATATACTACATACTATACATATGCAGATATAAAATAAAGAGCCCTGGAGAACCCTAATACAACTATATATCCCAGTGTCCAGGACAGACTAGGTTTATGCCTGTGCTCCAACTATAAATATTAATAGCTCCCCTTTTCACTCACATACGCATCTAGGTTTTGTGGTTTTTTTTAATTTCATTTTTGGTTTTTGTTTTGTTTTCACAAAGCAGGGAGAGATCGTGTTTGTCTGAAATGTGTTACAAAAGGGGACCAGTGTGGGCCCCGCCCCGGTGGGTCATCTGTTTGTTGAGGGCTGTCTTGAGCACAGCAAGCGGCAAACCCACTGGGGACTGGAGACAAAAGCACCAGTGGGTGTGGAAGCACCTGGGATGTCAGCGTGGACATACGAAAGGGTTCACTGGCTGAGAAGAGGTGGTTGCTCACCCAGGCCAGGCTATTCCTTCCAGAGCCAGTGGAGGCTGGTGGGGGCCGGTGCCAGTATGGCCTGATTTCGTGCCCCCTTCCAGCTTTGCCCTGCCCCTCGGGCCTGTGGAGGATAAATTATCTGGGCATCCATGGGAAGTCCTGGCTCTCACGAGGTTTGTTCTGTGGGCACAGCAGTATCAAAATGTCCTTGTTTCTCTTAAGGTCAGTAGGTTACACCTTAAGTAACCTGGCAGCACTAGTAACCCCCGAGTAAGCCACAAGGGTGACAGGACGTGGTACTTAAATAACCAGAAAAAGAAAACATATTAGGTCAAGGCAGGAGTTCTTGTTAAATTAACAAAATTCTCAAAATCATTTCTTTCTCAAAGTCAGACTAACCACAATGGTTTAATGAAAATGCTTCACCTCAGATAGACGGAAAAGCAAACTTTGTCTCACATTCACCTTTTCCTCCACACAAGTGGATCTAAAGTTCTAAAGCCTTAAAATATATTACCATTTAAGTTCCATCCTATAGGATTATATCTTCACACTTTGGTTCTTTTTCCAATTAATGGTCCATTTGTGAAATGCATATGTAGTTATTTCGGCTCTGTATGGCTCATTAGAGAGCCTTCTCAGTGATGGGTTTCATTCCCCTTGGTCTGATATGAATGAATTCATTAAGGACATACTATAAAATAACTAATAAAGTAAATTTTGAACATTTAAAAAGAAGTAATATAGCACAACTTACCTTCCTTAAAAAATAATTTAATCTGTTGTGGCTGTTTTAAAGATTTGAATTCAAGAGAAAATTCTTTACAAGTGGTTTTTATTATAACTTGGAACCTGACTCCTCATTCAAATGTGCATATTAATGTCTAATGCATATCAGAGTAACTCCTGTGGGAAGAATAAATGTGTTAGACTGTGCAAGTATAAAGAAGTAAGAATAAACATGAAAACTGGCAGAGGGTCAGATGGGAGGAACCTCCACTCTATTTATCCTTCCCTGAGTAATTTCCCAGTTTGCAAGAAACTATTGTCCCATTTAAATAGTAGAGCTGATCATGATTTAGTCTGACTTGTGGATAAAATCCTGTGTAAATGTGTTGCTCATTTGAATTGAATCAACTGAATCAATTGAAAAATTCAATCCTTTTTTACTTTTACTTTTCTGTTGTTTCAAGGAGGGGCCAGATTGCACTGATTAAAGAGGGATTTCTTTAGCAAAACTCTCCTACTTTAGACACACTGACAGTTTAATATTGAGAAAAAAAATCCAGATTTTTCATTGGCAAGCAAAAATTAGTTTTTTTCCTCCTCTATTAACAACAAGAAGTTAACAGTAATTAACAGAAAAATATTAAATAAAAAAAAAGTAACTGCCATAAGTGCTACCTATACATATGAATTGTATAAGACACATTAAAAGCAAGCTTAGGTTGTTAGTTGACAAGTCGTGAGACTGCTCATTTGACCACCAGTGCTATCACTTACAGGTAAATAATTCAACTGTGTACCAAGACCTGGAGATGTCTTTCACTGCTTTAGACCATAAAACACGATTACCAAGGTGTCGATTGTAAGGCAAACTCCCTCAAATTCACATACGTGCTGTTAGATCAAGCTTCACATCAATCTAACATCTAAAATTCAAGTTCAAACCATATAGACAATAGTAAACAAAACCAGGCATATCATCTTAAAGTACAATGCTAACAAACTTTTGAAGAAATTGAAATTACCCTTTCCAACTTATATTTTACTGTCTTATTGCTACTGAGCTCAGATAGATATTTTTTAAATGAGTATTTCAGTATTGATGATAGGTTCTCTTGTTTTCATATTGCCAAATCACATGTAATTGAAAGAGAGACATGAGATATAGATGAAAAAGTCTATTATTCTTAGCTGAATACTATGATGGTTGTGGAAGAATGTAATAACAAAATATAACAACATATTAGTAATTCCATGATTTTTATGAAATGTGCATCAAAACAGACTTCAAAAGGTCTAAAGTAGACCATAAATAAACAACATGAGATAGTTTTCAATTTGTTCAGGTGGGATTAGGTTTTTAATTGATAGGATGGTGAGTTATAAAGTTATAAAGAGTCATCTAAGGAGGGAGTTAAGTTGGCCATTTAAAAACATTGTCAGATTTTTTAATCTCTAAATTTGTGTGTGTTTTCTCTGTCTTACATTTCTCATCTCCTCTTTCAGCTATTTACAGCAAGGCATCCAGTCTTGTGTGGCATGAATAAACTATACTCCTAGCAATGCATTACATAACTCTTGCACGGAAGCATATTTTAAAAATATTTAAAATACTTATATTCTAAGTATTTATTATTATATTATTTACTTATTTACTTATAAATAAGTATTTATTATTATAAAATACTTATATTCTAAGTATATAATCGGCCAGCAAGAAGGCCGATTCATGGATGTAAGAATCAGGGACAGTTGATAAAGTGGGGTCACTCCTAATATTAGCCAACTGGGGCAAGATAGAATGCAATAGGGAAGGTCTTTGTTTAAAAGTAAAAATGCATACTAACTTGATACTTTGTTTATAGAAACAGGAACACAATGGCAAAAAGAAAAGAAAAATGACTGATGGCTTGGCTTTGGAGCTCACTGCAAAGGATTCCTCAAATTGAGTAATCTCTCAAAGGAAAATCTATAAAATCAGCTAAAAAAAAATAGCTGAACTTACTCCAAGTATTAGTGTTAAACAAGGTGGTACAAGTATAACATGGCTCTATTTACCACACCCGAGAAAGTCGCCAGGTGATTTAGTCCAAGTGTCTTACATAGAGGGATGTGGCTAGGGAGCAGAGCTTTCAACCCCCAATTTTTACTCACAAATGTTCTTGGGATTTGTAGTAAGCAAATGCAGTGGATGGGGAGTTGACAAAACAGTAAAATAAATAGGAACAAAGCAAGTCCTAGGGCAAGGGCAAGCATCTCTCTTGCTGGGCTAAAATAACATAGGACCCTGAACTATGGGGAAGTGAGGTCCTCATGAGACACTGACAGAAAGAACTGCTAAGACTGACTCTAGTTAGAGTAAAGCCCAGGAAGGTGCATGTAAGTTCAGCAGCGTTTGCAATGGCTCAGTTCCTGTGTGAAGCCAGGAAACCTAATAATGACTCTGCATTGATCATTTGTAGGTCCTTTTACTGGCTTTTCCCAGATATCAGGCTTCTTGGGAAACTTTTCTTGGGATCAGCTGTCAGAGATTATTCTTTTTGAAAACCCTCTCCTTTATATATTTTTGTCCTAAAACCATATACATATACACACACATAGAGAGAAAGATATTTTCCATATTATTTTTCCATATTTCTATAAGCATCTATGGAAATATTTGCTTCTGCCAAAGACAGAAGACAACATATCAAAGTCTTTGACCCATCAAATGACAAGTTTCGTCTTGTGTTTCATCTATTCTGCAAACCTACTTCTCCTTTCTCATTTCTGTGCAAACTCTTTTCTGTCTACTCATATCCTTTAAGAAATAGTGCTTATTGGCCCTTAAAATTCAGTATGAATGAATGAAGATAAATTCCCTTTTGGCTTAATATTCAAATCCAACTAAGATGAAGAAATAGTTGCATTCCTCTAATGCAACAGAGAGAGGAAGAGAGAGAGAAATATGAACATCGATAACCTGCCACATATTTACTCAACTCTCCATAGCGCCTACATGCAATAAATATTAAAACAATAGATAATATTCTATGTTTGAGAACCCAAACTTTGCTTCCCTGGGTTGTCATTCAGAACAGAATAGAGCCGTGGTCTTCGTAGTACATTTCCAAAGTTAAATTCAGACTCCTGGGGGCGCCTGGGTGGCTCAGTTGGTTAAGCGGCCGACTTCGGCTCAGGTCATGATCTCACTGTCAGCGAGTTCGAGCCCCACGTCGGGCTCTGTGCTGACAGCTCACAGCCTGGAGCCTGTTTCAGATTCTGTGTCTCCATCTCTCTGACCCTCCCCCGCTCATGCTCTGTCTGTCTCTGTCTCAAAAATAAATAAACGTTAAAAAAAATTTTTTTTTAATAAAAAAAAAAATTCAGACTCTTGTTGTTCATAGGTGAAAACATGTTTCTCTGTAAGTTTGCATATCTTTTATCTCCCTATCTACCCTGTAACCACAGTACCAAAGTGAATCACACTTAGTACAAAGCATTACAGTGTGACTTTGAGAGCCAAAAGTGTCCTTGAGTCCTCCACGTAGAATGGCCGCAGTAGTGATAAGGATTTTTTAAACCTCCAAAGGGGGAATGAAACTCAGGAGCCTGAAGTATGGACTGCTAGAGTCCTTTCAACCTGTGCTTTCATTTAGTACATTTGCCTCTCAGCCAACACCAAAGAGGTAACAGTAAGACAATTTATCAAAGCTCTTACCCATCAAATGGCAAGTTTTAGAAAGAGCTTTATACCTCTTTGACAATTTTGCTCTAAATTTCTAAAACCATTTGTATGTCTCCCATGGGGAAGATAGGTCACTTACTTGATCCCTACTTTCAGTGTTTCTGAGTTATCCAAGGCTTCTCAATTTTCTTAGACCTTCAGAGTTCTGTAACTCTGATGGTCCAATGGCCCTGTGCCTCTGTAGCTGCTGAAGCCAATTTGCTACCACATTCCATTTCTCCCCTGACATCATCTTTGGTAAGTTTTCCTAAATTTAAAGCTCCATCATCTCACTGAGCTATACCAAAAATAAAAAGACTAAATAATAATAATAATAATTATTATTATTAATTAATTAATTTAAAGTAAACAAAGCTGTACCACTCTCCTGTCCCACCTACTTCATTCCCCCCGAATTTCAATATCCACTAGAAAAAGACTAGATTTGGGGCGCCTGGGTGGCGCAGTCGGTTAAGCGTCCAACTTCAGCCAGGTCACGATCTCGCGGTCCGTGAGTTCGAGCCCCTTGTCAGGCTCTGTGCTGTCAGCTCAGAGCTTGGAGCCTGTTTCCGATTCTGTGTCTCCCTCTCTCTCTGCTCCTCCCCCATTCATGCTCTGTCTCTCTCTGTCCCAAAAATAAATAAATAAATAAATTAAAAAAAAACGTTGGGAAAAAAAAAAAAAAAGAAAAAGACTAGATTTGAAAACTCCCTGACCGAACTGGATCTATGAAACTCTTGGCCCACTGACAGTAGACTTCATCCCATCTCTTCTGCACCGTTGCTTTCCACTAACTCTCCTCCCTCACTTTGTCCACATTTGTTTACTGCATAAAACACATTTATTTTCATTAACAGTCTCTGCCCTCTCGAATTAGGCTCAGATAACTGCAAAGTAAAATTAAGATATATTCAAGTTTTCAAAAACTATCAGCACTGCTCTCCTCTTTCACAAGAGATTGAGTGGAGAGTTTGGCAATATGAGGGTTATATACAATTAGGGTAGAAACACAGGTGTTGCCAAACATTAGTGCTGCAAAATATCATTTTTTAACAGTATCACCTATAGCCCTAGAGTGATATTATTTCCTTGTAAGCAAACATTTTTTTCAGTTAATCCCATACCGGATCATACCTCTGTCAATGTTTGTAATAAAGGTGAGCAGTTTGTTTTTGGCCCCAGGACGTGCTATAAGAAATAAAATGTGCAACCTCCACTGTGCCTTAGGGAAGCATTTAGACATCTGTACATTTTACATAGTCTTTCCTGTGTTGCTATACAAAGTATCACCTTGTCTTCTTCTTTGGTAGCTCTGGGGTAATAGACAAAGCTGGTTTTAAGTTATGAAATGCCAACTGGAGACCTCTCAAAGTGTTCTCAAATATAATTCAGTTCTTTGGAAATAGCGATATCAGTTCTTCCAAAATGTGATTTAATTACGTACTTACATAAAATGTCATCATCCTAGTACACTTGACATTTTTAACACATATTCTATTCCTGTCATCTATATCAATGACAAATGACAGAATAAAGGCATACTTAAAAATTATATCATCTGAGACATTTTATATAATTATGGGCAATTAGAATTTGTAAAACATTTAAATGAATTTAGCTTTTCTTTAAGAGCCCAGTAAGCTCATAACAAAGCTAAAGCAAGCACTGAACACTCAATCTATCAATCAAAAGGCGTGGTGAGGAGAAGTAGGCACTAGACTGAGTCACGGCACTGCCACTACGTCATCCTCCTCAAGATTATTTCTTCATCAGCAAGACTGGAGGGCTACATTAGAAGCTTTCTGATTCATAACCTCTTAATATTTACTGGGTATCCATGTGTCCAGAACTTACTAGATGCTATGAGGAAGGAGTCCAGACACCACTCTCATCTCGAGTTGCTTATAGTCTGTTTTTGTAAGAAAGAAGAAAAACAATAAAGGGCAATTCATAAACAATTACCAGAGTATTTACTATACAATGGATGGTAGCTGACCAGTTATCGGAACTTGAAAAAGGAGACAAAGAAGCAGCGGAAGCTTAAGAACATCCAGATTCTCTTCAGCTTAACCACAGCCTACTTTTCTTAGAAAACCCACTAGTAGATGAAATTACATCCAATTTGATATATATTTATTGCATATTTTCCACATGGTTAGTTAACGTATTTCAACATATGATTTTCCATCCTACTGAATTTCATCACTGTCAGTACTTCTAAACTTTGAATCTCAAGCTCTTTGGAGCCGTTCTTTAGACCTCTCTCCGGTGGTCTGGGCAGTCACTCAAGGTTACCCAGCAACAGAGTGGTGGAGGAGAGTTGGGATGCAGTTTCCTGACTCTTGGTTGAATTCTCCCCTAGGCCTGTGGCCTCTATTGCAACAGCCTCCCAGGTGAGCTCCCTCTCGGCAGTGTTTCCTGCATATCCTGCCACAATAAACCTCCTCAAATCAACTCCTCTCCCACAGATCCCATCAGACTGTACCAAGCAGCCTACGCAGTGAAGAACCTTAGAAATCATCTGATCCTATTCCTTTCCACCACGCAGAGACACAGCCAGTAGCAGGTGCAGAATGACAGGCTCCAGTGCTGGGAAGTGATTACTTAGTGTACTGACACTGGTGGGACTTCATTGCAAATTGGGACTTTTCCCACAATCAACCAACATAAATTCCCTCATTTATGAAATCGAAACATAATTCCTATCTTACAGGTTGTCATGCAAACTAAACCAGACAACATCTGTGCCTGCTATATAATAAGTGTTTAATATGATATTAGCCATATCTTTTTTATTCTATATTTTGATGCTTTGGCATCTGAGACCTTGCTGACCTGGGAGGCGCTGCCCCTCCCAGGGTGAGCTAATTCCCACAGGTAGCAACTACTTGCCTGTAAGGGCACCTTTCAGATGCAAACACAGTGCACACCCCACAAATCTAACCACTTTCTTTATCAGCTTTTCACATTTCAGGCCGCTTTTCACTACCTGCTAGAGCCAAATACCAATGTATGAGGGAGAACCTCTATGCCCCAAAGCCTGCTGACATCCAACTAACCAATCCTAAGGCTGCTTATCTTGCCTTACTCATCCCTTCCCACAATAAAGGATCTTGTCCATATTTCCCTCTTACTCCCTCTGACTTCTGACCAACCCTGGTACTTCCCCATGTGACTCCGTGTTGTATGCCATGTCTCCCATTTCTAAGGATCTATGGCTACAATAAACTGCTTCCTTTAGGACAGTCACTTTCGTACCTGCATGTCTTACCATACCTGATTAAAACAAATCCCAGCTACCCTTAAAACAAATGCATGTTTGTTTTCCCTTTTCTGAG
Source organism: Acinonyx jubatus (assembly GCF_027475565.1). Lineage (NCBI taxonomy): Eukaryota > Metazoa > Chordata > Mammalia > Carnivora > Felidae > Acinonyx > Acinonyx jubatus. The sequence continues at coordinate 52,304,628 of NC_069394.1, forward strand.
CCTTTCCAAGTAATGGTATGTCTTATCCTGAAACTTCAGCATTCCCCAACTGACTCCTGGAATTCTCTCTTGCCCTAGTAAATCGATGACTGATACATATTATGCTTTATGTACCTGTGGCCTGGCTGTCTTCCCTGTCCCTCTTTCAGTACATACATTCAACCTCAGGGACAGTTTGCCACATCTCAAGTCCTTTCTCTCTTTGATCTGATGTTCTGGCCTATCTTCTAGCTTTTCCCTGTGCAGTTTTCTTTCCTTAGAATAACCAAAACTTGGTTTCAGTCACAAGCCTAGAAGCTTTACCTGTGTAGGTGCTCCAAAACTCTCACTGTACCAAATCCAAACCTCTTAACACATCCAAAAATGAAAGGCAGACATGTGTTAAGAGTAAGAACAATGAATTGAAAACAATTTAATTTGCAAAACTGACTCAGACTATCTGCAGTTCTCGGAAAAATTGCTTAGCCTCTCTGAGACTCAATTTTTCACTGTAAAAGTGCAGATAATAATAGTATCCACATCATGGGGTGGGTATAAAAATTAAATGAGATAATATATGTAAAGTGCCTGATATGTAATATGTCCTAAAAATAGTAATTATTATTGCTGTGATTGTAATTGTGGTTGTTATGATGATAATGTCACTAGTAGTGGTTATTATAAAAATAAGACAATCTCTGAAAACAAACTTTGGAAGCATTTAAAATGTTCCTGTCACTTTGGAAAAGTGTGGCTTAATATCTGGTTTTAAAGTAAAATTATATTTTGGGGCGCTTAGGTGGCTCAGTCGGTTGAGTGGCCGACTTCAGCTCATGTCATGATTTCAAGGCTTGTGAGTTCGAGCCTTATGTCAGGCTCTGTGCAGACAGCTCAGAGCCTGGAGCCTGCTTCAGATTCTGTGTCTCCGCCTCTCTCTGTCCCTCCCCCACCTCCCCCCCTCAGAAATAAACATTAAAAAATTTAAAAAATAATAAAATAAATTCTATTTTTGCAGATCTCCATTTCTATTTAAAAACAAATCTAACTATTTAAATATCTATGATGCAGGGGCAATTCTTATTGGCTTAAACTTATTTATTAAAGGAATAAGTATCCAAGCATTGGATGAATGAGTGTGTATTTGCTTAAAAAATATCCACCTCCAAATATATAAAAGAAAAATAGGGGCGCCTGTGTGGCTCAGTTGGTTAAGCATCCGACTTCGGCTCAGGTCATGATCTCGCAGTTCATGAGTTCAAGCCCCGCATCGGGCTCTGTGCTGACAGCTTAGAGCCTGGAGCCTGCTTCGAATTCTGTGTCTCCCTCTCCCTCTGCTCCTCCCCTGCTCATGCTCTGTCTCTCTCTCTCTCCTTCAAAAATAAATAAAAACATTAAAAAAATTTTAAAGAAAAATATTGTGTTCATTTGTATAACTCTGCATAGGTCATCTTTTTTTATGCATTGTCATTTGATCCTTACAAAAATCTAGTAATATAAGAGTAAAAGGAGTATTGTGGACATAAAAACACCATTATCATCATTTTACACATGAAGAAACTGAGGGAGGGAAAAGTAATTTGAAATTAGTAGAATGCCTAACTTCATATATAAATGATTTTCATAATAACTCTGACTACTCCAGTGAAATGACTTTTGTGAAGGATGCTTAATACCTCCAAATTACCAAATCCATTAGTCAAGTCTATGTCTTTATCTTACTAAAATACTTGACAACACTGAACACATCTCCCTTCTGAAATATTTTCTTCATTTAGTTTCTTTAATGCTAAATTACCTAATTTTCGTCCTGACTTTGGCCTGCTCCTTCTTGGTCTCTTTTTGCTGGATGTATCTCCTATTCCTGACTTTAAAATTATGGAGTAGCTCAGATCCTTCTCTTCTCTTTCTGTAATTTCCCTTTACATGAGTCCTACTGTTTTAAACATCATCTAAATGTTGGTGATGCCCAGGTTTATACTGTAGCACCTGCCCTGAATCCCAGGAGCTCAGGAATCAGACATTTACTACTTATAGTACCTCTCCATGAATATTTTACACTCAAAACTTAACTTATCTAAAACAAATATATTTAATTTCTGACCCCAATTCTAATGCAATCTCCTCTCCCAATCTTCTCATGTCTAAAATGGTTCTCATCATCCAGTCTATATCTGAAATAGATTAATTTTTCCTAACCTCACAGAAACAATCCTTTGGAAAATCTTGCCTGCTCAAACTGCAAAGTGTATCTTCAGTCTATAACTTCTTTTTTCCACAGCTGCCTCTCAAGTTCAAGTTTCACTATTTCTTACTTGAACTACCAAAATAACTTTTTAAGTGGTGTCCCAGCTTCTATTTTTGCTTTCCCACATTCCATTTCCTACAAAACAGCTAAAATAATTATTATAAAACATACATAAATTATATCACTTTTCTGTTTAAAACCTTAAAGACATCCCATTATTGACAGAATAAAACTGAGCTCAGTATCATTGCCAAAGCCCCCACATAATCAGTTTCTCATTTACCTTCCTGATCACTTTGGCACAATATTCCTCTTCATTTACAACATTCTAACCATAGTGGACATGTTTCTCTGTTCCTTGATCTTGTCAAGAATCTTCCCACTTCAGACCACTTTTTTATAGTGTTCCCCAGCCTGGAATGCTATCCTATCACATTTTCAAATGGTTAGGGCCCTCTCATCTTTCAAGTCTTTGTTCAAGTATATACCCAGGGGTGCCTGGGCAACTCAGTCAGTTAAACATCTGGCACCTGATTTCGGCTCAGGTCATGATCTCGCAGTGCAATTCATGAGATGGAGCCCCACCATGTTGGGCTTTGTGCTGTGACAGAGCCTGCTTGGGATTCTCTCTCTGTCTCTCCCTGCCCCTCCCCCATTCACTTACGTGCTTTCTCTCTAAATAAATAAACTAAATAAATAAATAAATAAATACATAAACATTTAAAACAAATACACACACAAACACACACATACGCAGGACCTACTAAGAGCTCAATTAATGTGACTAAATCAGTAGAACGAATGAAATGTCATCCCCTGAGAGAGACCTTCCCTGAGTATCTGAAGTGTGCTCATCTAAGTACCCATCTCAGTCACTCTCTAGCATACCATGTTTTATTTTTCTCATAGAACTGATCTCTCTCTCGAGTTATTTATTTTTGCACCTCCTGTTGATTAGCTGGGTATGCCACCAGAACAAAGAGTCATGAGAACAGGAATCTTACCTTTCTTACACTCCCCTGAATCTCATGCCTAGAACAGTGACTAGCTTAGAGCAAGATCGGAATGACAGACATTCTGATGAATGAATAAAAAGCGAATGAATAAATGAGTGGTCTCCGTTTTACACATGAAGAAAATGAGGCTTGGAGAAATTAAATAAGTTTTCTAAGATCATCAAGGTCATATGAACTAGTGGCTCAACAAAAATTCCAAGCTGTAACTGACTCAAATTCCTTTCTTTTTTCAATATGCCATGGTAGGTGGCAATCTGAGATCCAGACAAGTTGTATAGCATCATTTCTCCCTGCTTCTTCACATTAAGTTTAAGTTCTGGAAATAATATAAAAGGCAATCAAAGAAAAACTCTGGAAGGTGAGGGGCGCCCAGGTGGCTCAGTCAGTTAAGCGTCTGACTTTGGCTCAGGTCATGATCTCACAGTTCACAGGTTCAAGCCATGCCTCGGGCTCTGTGCTAATGGCTTGGAGCCTGGAGCCTGCTTTAGATTCTGTGTCTCCCTCTCTCTTTGCCTCTCTCCCTCCCCTGCTGGCAATGCTGGCATGCTCTATCTTTAAAAAAAAAAAAAACCTCTGGAAGGTGAAAGAGGAAAGTAAACTGGTTGCAATCTCAGGACTAGAAAAAGAATTCAAGAGGAGGGCAATTTACATGCACTCTCTTCCCAACCTAGCAATAGGAAACAGCCAAGAGAGGCTCTTTTCTTCTGCCAATTAAATGGGAGTCCTTCTGATAATACCAGCCAGTTGTAAGGGGGGGTGGACAGGGAATCTCACTAACAACAAGCTGTCAAGGGAAGTGCTCTACTTCCCTGCACAACCTAAGACGCTTACCAAGAGACACAGTGCAGCTAAGCAACACTGGCAAGAGGGATCCTGCCACAACCCCACCTGGCCCAGGAATCCTAAGTCCCTATGGGCTGAGACTCTCCCACCCCCACCCAGAGACATCTGCTTCCCAACCTTGGGAAATGGCTTTTGCCTCACTTAGGCAGCACCGGCAAGGACCAATAACAACCACATCAGTTCCTAATAAACCAAATGGACCAAAATAACACTGCAAATACTCTGAAAATTAAACTACAGCCCAAAACTATAAGCCAGGACCTAGGTACTAAACAACAGGTATCAGTTTGTTAAATATAAGATTCTAATAATATCCAGACTCTCCTCTCATAATAGATGGAATGTCCAGGATTATATAAGAAAGATCACTCCTCATGCCAAGGATAAAGAAATAACAACTTGCACGAGAAAGAACAATCAACTGATGTTGACAACAAGATGGTTCAGGTAATGAAATTACTGAAAAGGATTTTAAGGCAGTCATTATAAAAATGCTTCAATAATAAATGATAAATTGTCTTCAAACAAATGGAAAAAATAGACAATTTCAGAAAAGAAATGGAAATAATAAAAATTAACTAAGTGGAAGTCATAGAACTGAAAAATGTGATAGGAAAAATAAACCTGATGGATGTTCCCAATAGTAGTGGAGATAACAGAGAACTGAATCAGTGAACTTAAGGAAAGATCAATAGAATTTACTCAGTATATAAAAAAAAGAGAGAGAGAGAAAATCAACTGGAAAAAAAATTAACAGAGACTGTGGGTATATAACAAAAAGTTCCAACATTCATATCATCAGAGCCCCAGAAGGCAAGGAGAATGAGAGTAGGACTGAAAAGGTTATTCACAGAAATAATGAGTGAAAGCATCCCAAATTTAGCAAAAGACACAAACCTACAGATCCAAGAAACTAAGTGAACTGTAAAAACCCTGGGGCACCTGGATGACTCAGTAGGTTAAGCATCAGACTCTTGATCTCGGCTCAGAACATGATCTCACAGTTCATGATTTCAGACCGCAAGTCTGGCTCTGCACTGACAACACTGAGCCTGCTTGGGATTCTGTCTCTCCCTTTCTCTGCCCCTCCCTTGCTTGCGTGTGTGTGCATGTGTGTGTACATGTCCTCTCTCTCCCTCTCTTTCAAATAAACTTAAAAAAAAACACAAAGAAATCCTTGGCAAGACCCATCATAATTAAGTTTCTGAAAATTAACACAAAATGAAAACCTTGAGGGCAGTCAGAGAAGTGATGCATTACTTACAGGAGAATACTCAAACTAATGACAATGGTCTCTCTCATATGAAACTCTACAGATCAGAAGGAAGTAGCTAAATTTCAATATTATGCTTTCTCTGCAACAAATAGGAAGAATCATTAGCTATCACTGGATATACAGATAAATGTCTGGTGCTACTCACCTAGAAGCAAATTAGATCAAGCTGCAAAATGTGAGAAACAGCTCTGTGCAAATCAATGCCTGAAGTTCCACTGGAGGCATTTCTTTGAGGAGTCTCCTGGGTCTTCTCTAAGTGAATTTCTTATTTAATACATAGCCTACATAATAAATCGTAAGAAGGCTTTCTAAATTTCAGAAAATCTATCCAAACATTTTCACTATATGCAGTAGGCATCAGAGAGAAACTTAATTTTATTTGTATAGATCAGTCAGGATAGCAATGCTAGCTTGGTGTTTCATGCATTTCATAGATGCACGCTCAATTTCCTATGTCGTACTAAAATCCTAAGTTTAGTCTCACCATGCACTGCCTCTGAAAAGGGATAGTCATGCTAGAAATGTACACAGTATTTCTTTTTGTGGATATGTATCGAATAGAGTTTTCAGACTTCCTTATAAGATTAGAAACCGCAATGAAAGGCTGCTCGGTATTTAAATGATAGGGAGCTACTATTAAAGACTATGGGGGGAAATGGGATTGCTAATTGTAGCTTCTTTAAAAGTAACTGCCATTATGTGGCCTTGGCATTCATTTTATTTAAAATATGCTTGTTTTATATATACAAAACTCTTTTGATATGATTATTAGGCAGTTAATAAGTCTTTTGAGAACTAAAGGCAGCCTTTTAAATGTCCAGGATATTCCAGCTTTGCCCCTGATAGTATATCCTCAATGAAATGTAACTCGAAAATGGATTTTCTTATCATCCATGAAAAAGTATAAACTTAATCTAGTTTCAATTTCTTTATCTCAATACCCTTTTAATTGGCACTTTGCCTCACCTAATGAAAAAACACCCTCTGTACAATCACAACTATTAGAATCTTATTTTGGCCTTGTCAAGACTAACTGACAGCAAGTTGAGGCTTAAACACTGATAGTTGAAAATCTTCTAATCCAAAAGCCAGTAAAAATCTTCAGTATCCTGACTGAATATATATCTATTATTCTTTATACCTTACTTCAAGAGGATTTAAAATGACAGATAACAAGATTCAAGACAGCCTTAATGCACTTTAATTCTAGCTTGAAAAGTCTTAGGTACTGTGATTTTTTTTTCCCTCTAAAATATATTTAAATGTAGAAAAGGAGCTAAAGGTAAGTTATACAGACTTCTTAAAGCATACCATTTACTGCCCTTTAAAAAATAATTCAATTTGTCCACCATCCATGGAAAAAAAAATGTATGAGCCCAAAGCTATGACTGAGCATATCAAAATTCCAGACCTCAAAGAATATATACTCAAAATATGGAGCATATCCACTGGGATATAGCTGATTAGAACTCTCCATTAGCAGCAAAAGCAAAGTAAATCCACAAACAAGTGAGCCTACAACCTTCTGAAACACCCAATCCTATTTTGTTAAAGAGCATAAAATCATGATGCTGGTAGTGAAATCAGAGTTCTGCTGGTAGAGAACATATTAAATAGCACATAACTCACCTAAATGATACAATACCATAGTTCTATTACAAACCACAGTATATACAAGGGTGGGAAAATGCTTATGCTATTTTGCTAAGAAAAAACAAAATATGAAACAGTACTTTTAGCAGCATCCAGATTTTTAATATATCTCTTATGCTCATTCATTGCTTTGTATTAACACGATTCAAGTAAACATACATATAAACCCGGAGTGTGAGTCACAGCAGAGTTTTCATCAGTTTATCCAAATGACCAGTGGTCACATTTTGCTGAGTTTATCATAGTATATTTTGCCTCTAGTGATGACTTTCATTTAGTATACTCAAAAGACAGAATTTACAAGGGACATCACCAAGAGGGATGAATGTCCTTTGATGGATGAATGGATTTTGAAATGTGGTTTATATGTACACACACACACACACACACACACACACACACACACACACACACACTGGAGTATTATTCAGCCATAAAAAAGAAGGAGACTCTGCTGTATCTGACAATGTGGACAGACCTTGAGGGCATTACAAAGTCAAACAAGTAGAAGGAGTAGGAGACCACAGCCTCTATTCCCCCAACAAAGATCAAGAATTAAACAGCTATCCATGAACAAGACTATCCCTGCAAAAGTTCTAGAGACCACTTAAGAAATATTGGCAACACACTGGAACAAAACATGTGAGAATAACCACATAAAGAGCAAAGGAAGACAGCTGCCTTTTGCCTGTACCATCCCATCTCCCTCACCAGTACTGCTCAGCACCAAGACGGAACTCCTGAGCTAGAAAAATTCCCTCCTGGGAAAGGAGGAGAAGAGAGAGTGTCTAGCTTCCCCAGCCTTTCAGGGTACTGCATGAAAATCCCTCTTCTGTTTCACTCACCCAGAGACCTACAAAGCTGAGTTGCATAGAAATAACTAAGAACAAGGAAGACAAACCAGGGCTATCAATAGCAGCCACACCGCTGGAGAAACTGGGCTTCCCAATGGCCTGCTCTGGAGACAAACCCAGCTGCTTTTGCCAGTGAAGAAGGCAATGGCGGCACAGCAGCCGCCACTGGCCTCCACTGCCCTGTGAGCAGAGCAAGACCCAGCGGCCACAGCACTGCACACGGCCAGCCAGGTGCACTGTTGGTGGGAATGTAAACTGGTGCAGCCACTAGGAAAAACAGTATGGAAGTTCCTCAGAAAATTAAAACTAGAACTACCATATGATCCAGACCCCCCATTCTGGGTATATATCTGAAGATGATGAAATCACTATCTCAAAGCATTATCTGGATTCCCATGTTCAGTGCAGCATTATTCACAATAGACAAGACATGGAAACAACTTAAGTGTCCTCTGATAGGTGAATGGATTTTAATGAATTTTAAAATATGATACACACACACACATACACACACACACACACACACAAGTGGAATATTATTCAGCTATAAAAAAGGAAATCCTGCAATCCTCAAGGATGGACCTTGATGTATTATGAGAAGTGAACTAAGTCAAACAGAGAAAGAAAAATACTGCATGACCTCACTTACATGCGGATTCTAAAAACATCAATTTCATCCAAACAGTAGAATGGTGGTTGCCAGGAGCTGCAGGGTGAGGGAAGTAGAGAAATGTTGCTCACATGGTACTAACATTCACTTAAGGGATGAATAAGGTGTGGGGATCCAACGTACAGCACGGTAACTACGGTTAACAATACTGTATGATAGACCTGAAAGTTGCTATGAGAGTAAAGCTTTAATGTTCTCATCATAACAACAACAACAACAACAACAAAATGGTAATTATGTGATGCAAATGATGTATTAACCAATCTTATTGTAATAAATATTTCATATAATACACATGTTTCAAATCATTGCATTATATACCTTATGCTTACATAAAGTTATGCCAATTATGTCTCAATAGAGCTGAGGGGAAAAAGGAAGACACATAACCTGGCCAGGTTGGAAGAACATGTTGGTGATGTTGTTGTGAGCTGTGAGTTGATAAACTAGAGAAACGTTTGTTCTTAAGAAGTAAATTCAAATGGCCATCACAGTTCAAGACAGGCTTATCTTCAAATAGATGTTATAAAAATCTTCAGAGTCCTCCATCATTTCAGATAAAATCTACTAAACTGAGCATGAGTGACAACCTTGATTAGTGGCATCTAAATCATAAGAATTAAGTCCTATGGTAATGGCCAGAATATAGCTGAGGAAGGTCTGAACTCGTATGTATTTGAGGAACTGTGCTCTTATTACATACAGATCCTCCACCATGTACATTCATAATCTCTAATGCTTCATTCACAAATCAGAAACTTGAGGTCACAAAATCTATGTATATTTCCCACTGCTCAAAGGTGCTGAAGGGCAGAGCTTAAATGTTTCAATATCAACTCTTCACTACACAAGACTGATTATGAGATCACATATCAAAATGCCTGAGATAGTTATAAAGGAAGAATGGGTATGTGACAGGTCATTGCCAGGCACCTACATCTGGGTAAACAGCATCACCAATCTGCCTGCTGCTCAAGATGTACATTCTTTATGCTACTCTTTCCCTCAATAGCTTTATCAATCTATCAGCAAATCTTGTCTAGTCTACCTTGAAATCACATTTCAAACCCCATACTTTGCTCTCTGCCCACTAACCATCACTCCGGTCCAAGGCATAACCATCTCTTGCTTGGCCAATGCAACAGACCCCTAACTGGGCGTCCTAAAATTATTCTAGTACATTCTTTGCATAGCAGTCAAAAAATAGAAATTAAATAAAATAACACCACTCATTACCTACAAACTTACTTGGGTTTACAAGTAATACTTGCAAAAACCTTCACGGTTTAGCCCCTGCTTTTATCATTTCCGTGTCCTCTCACCTATTATAATACTAATCTCCTGACAATACTGACCTTTTTTTGATTCATCAAATGACCAAGCTCATCCTCAGACTTAGGGTCTTTGCACTGAACTGTTCCCTTCTTTCACAATGTTCTTCCTTCCCCCGATCTTTGCATAGCTGCCTTCTGGTCAATCAATTGCATGCCTAAATGTTACCTTTTCAGAGAGACATTTCCTAACCTCCTAAGACCCAGTGACCCGACAGACACTGTCTATCATATCTTCCTATTAAATATCTCTTTGTAACACTTATCATTATTTTATTAGTAGTATTTATTTATTATTTCTTTGTTAATTATTCATCATTCTCTCTCTTCCCATCAGTATGAATCTAATCCAGATGAGCAAAGACCTGTCCTCTTTTGTTTACCTCTCTCATCAGAACAGACTGATATAAATGCCCCCCAAATAATTGTTGACTTCATCAATGATCCTCATTAGTTTTTAGCAGCAGATCCTTCTTTTCTTCTCATCCTACAATCTCCTACAAATATGCAAAATTCAGAGGTAGTTTTGGCTTCTAGTGTTCTATCACAATATCTCCTATTGTCAGAGTTAGCCAAGTGACAATAGACTCATTCTTGTTACCACTTTATTTTCTGTTCTATATATGTTCAGGAAATCCATTTGACTCTTGTTAAGGTAAAGCCATCTGTAGTCACTGAAGATCAAAGTAGATACAGCCAATTATTTAAGCTCAGAAATTAATAAACAGTAACTCAAAAGAGTAATGGCATTTTGAATGTGGCAAGCAGACATATGGTAAAACAGTTCTAGGGACAACACATGCTAACAGCACAGCAACACTGTGTTCATGGCTCAAAAAAAAATTAGCAAACAGAATGAATAGCAGGCTAAATGCAAAATAATGAAGGAGAGGAGAGAGGAAAAGGAAGAGAAGAAGGGAAAAGATATTACAAAAACTCAACTATAAACAAAAAAAAATCATGAGCAGTTGGTACTTGTACAAGTATCATAATGTCTGTTCCAATGGTTTCCAAATCAGAACTACCTAGGAAATACACAGTCTAAGGTCCAAGCCACTCATATTCATATCTCAAAAGCTTAGAGTGGAGCCCTAGAATTTTTTTTAAGTTTATTTATTTATTTTGAGAGAGAGGGAGGGAGGGACAGACAGAGAATGTGGGGGAGGGGCAGAAAAAGGAGACAGAGAATCCCAAGCAGGCTCTGTGCTGTGAGTGCAGAGCCCAACACAGGGCTTGATCTCACAACTGTGAGATCATGACCTGAGGAGAAATCAAGAGTAGTATGCTTAACTGAATAAGCCACCCAGGCACCCCTAGAATCTATATTTTTGACAAATGTTCCATGTTATTCTGAGTTTGAAAAGCTCTGATTTTGTTCCACAACTTGCATCTTGCAGAGAAAGCAAAGAGCCACAAAAATTCTTGATGCCCTATCCAATAAACACTGAATATTAAGTACCCATGGATTGTTTTAGATACTGAAAGATCTCCTTAAAAGAATTTTAAATACTTCAAAAAACAGATGAGTGAAATGGGTTGGTAGTGCAATTAATACAGAAAGCTGAATATACTCTATAGACATATTTCCCAAGGAGCATTTTACTGTTTGAAAGCACCTCACATCAAGCAAGTGCCACTTCATAACTTAAATGTTTGTTTCTTCTACTTGGGTTCTAGGTAGTTAATGGAGTAAACGAAACTCATAGTGCTCAGTTATGGAACTACTGTAGAAATTAAGTAAGAAATGACTATATCTTAAATTCATGGGACTGCTATGTGAGGTCATAGAGGTTGAGTCTAGAGGCGCCTGGGTGGCTCCTTTGGCTGAATGTCCAACTCTTGATTATGGCTCAGATCATGACCCCAGAGTCATGTGATCAAGCTCCATGTCGGGCTCTGTGCTGAGCACGGAGCCTGCTTACAATTCTTCCTCTCGCTCTCCCTCTGCCCCTCTCCCTCTCTTGCTGTCTCTAAAATAAAATTTAAAAAAAGATTGAGCACAGCATAACTCTAGAGAGCTACAGTCACAGAGATTGCAGCATGAATGGTTCACCTGAATTGATACAAGGAAACAAACCTGTAGGCTAAAATGGAGAGAGGAAGGGAGAGCCTGAGCGAGAGAAGTAAAGAGCTGAGACTGAGATATATTTAGGATATAAAATGCATATGATTTACATATACAAGTGAATCATGAGCTCATGTGAAGTTGCAGTTACATAGTTGCCATTTCTAATATTGTATGTTCCTAGGATTAGATTCTCTACCTTTACACTTAAATTTCTCTATTATCATTTACACAAACCATATCCTACATACCTGACCCAGATAGTGGGAAAAAAAAGGCAAGAGAACTTCAACTTATTAAAAGGATTTATGGCCTTTTTTGAATAAATGTTCTTCTACACATTTTCCAGTGATTCCTGTAGAAATAAAGATATTCTACCAACTTCACTTCTAAAATACCTCAAAAAGAAGAAAGCTTTTAGTAATCAACTAATAAATCATGGAGTAGGCAGTATAAAATAATTATTTCCAAAAAAAACCTTTTTAAAGACTTTTTCAAAGTAGTATTTGCTGTTTCATTTCTGCTGAATTCCAAATCACCATTAAGTATTTTCTACTTAACTTGATTTGACAAAAAAAAAAGAAACTACTGATATAAATAGCAGTGTCCTTTAAAAAAAAAATACTTGAGAATCTATTATCGGTATTCAGAAAGTCAGAAAAGCAAGGAAAAACATTGTTACACTGAAGCATCACCTAAATTAATTTTGTTTATGGTCTCTCTGCTAATGTAGACCAGCTAAGAGAAGCTCCAAATTTAGTATACACAATATAGTCTTCACAGTCCCTAATTTAGTATCTCTAGGAAAAACAACAATCAGTTTTGCATGCATTGATTTTTTTTTCCACCAGACTCTCATGTAGTTTACTGTTCATGACTTAATTATCCATAGTTCTATAACTTTAATAAAAGCTTACTCAATTAAGGAAGTTTAAATTTATTCCAAATCATCTTGCAACTCTTGCAAAAAAGAGTTTACCAGAAAAAAGCTAATAAGGCAAAGGTTGTCCTGTAAGAAGAATTTTTAGTTGTTAATTTAAAATTTTTAAAAGGCAAATTAAAGGTCATTTGTAAAATAGATGACAAGAAAAAATTTTGATGCTTGTGAGAATGAGCAAGTGTTATAAACTACTAGTTAAGGAGGGGCGCCTCGGTGGCTCAGTCAGTTAAGCATCCAACCTCAGCTCAGGTCACCGATCTCACAGCTCATGAGTTCAAGCCCTGCTGGGCCCTGCTCCATGTCGGGCTCCATGTCGGGCTCCATGTCGGGCTCCATGTCAGGCTTTGTCCTGACAGCTCAGAGGCTGGAGCCTCCTTCAGATTCTGTGTCTCCCTCTCTCTCTCTGCCCCTCCCCTGCTTGCTCTCTCTCTCTCTCTCTCTCTCTCTCTCTCTCAAAAATAAATAAAATTAAAAAATATAAATAAACACAAAAGAACTAATTAAGGAAACATTCTTATAAAAAGAATGAATTAAATCCATGCCTTATGCCAACAACTACACGCTCGAAGAGAGGCCCTATTATATGTTTGGCAGTATTATCATACATCCAGTCAGTCAACCTGAAAACTAAGTCAGAGGTCACTCAAAAGAGCATTGACTAGACTCTGGACCAAGATGGTGACATAAAAGGGTCCCGAACTTCCCTCTTCCCATTACACACCAAATGTACAAGCTACACATGAAGCAGTTATCTCTAAGAGAAATCCAGAAACTAGCTGAGGGATGGGAGTCACAGGGGGCAAAAAAGAAAACATGCATATTGAAATGAGTTAGAAAGGCTGACACAATCTCTTGCCATAAACCCCACCCCCAGCACAGCCACATACAATTGCGATGGAAGCCCAACTCCCAAATTCTCCCTGAGGAGAGGAGTCTGGACTGCACATCTAGTGCCCCAACACCAGCTGCCCCATCTGAGGGATTAACCCCCCCCTCCACCTCTGAAAACCAAAGAGACATTCACAAGTCCCAGTGGACTGCAGCCAACAAGCACTCACTGAGGCTGTCTCCACAGGGCTCGACACAGAGAAAACAGGTAAAAATCCATAACTCTCAGTGTCTCCCTGGAAGACTGCACACTTTACAAGCTGCTGCCTGAAGGTCTGACTTCCAATTAGCAAGCACCATGGCTGACTGCAATACTGGGGGAGCTGATGGGCACATCCTGTCTTCTCCCTACAGCTCACTGTAACAGTAATGCCTAGTCGCCAGCATCCCCCTGGAAGTAGCTTGTTCACACATCTAAAGCCCCAACTTTTAGAGCTGCTTTAGGAGAGCATTACGTGTTCCACAGCAAATAAAGGAGCAGTTGCTAAAGTGCAAGCAAGCACTCCCAGTGGCTATTCCCCAAGGGCTCAGTGCAGAGGGAGCAGGCAAAACCCTTCTCCTGGTTTCTCCCTATAAGGGGCTTAACCACATTCTTGTAGATGGCCATCTTTCAACATCTTCACAAGGTCTGCCCTCTCTGTGCGTCTGCATCCTTATCTCCTCTTCTTATAAAGATACGGGTCATGTTGTGGGGCGCCTGGGTGGCTCAGTCGGGTAAGCGTCCAACTTCGGCTCAGGTCATGATCTCTCGGTTTGTGGGTTCGAGCCCCGCGTTGGGCTCTGTGCTGACAGCTAGGAGCCTGGAGCCTGCTTCCGATTCTGTGTCTCCCTCTCTCTCTGTCCCTCCCCTGCTCATCCTCTGTCTGTCTCTCTCTCTCTCTGTCTCTGTCTCTCTCTCTCTGTCTCTGTGTGTCTCTCTTTGTCAAAAATAAATAAACATTAAAAAAATTTAAAAAAAAAAGATACTGGTCATGTTGGATCAAGCCTATACCAATGACCTCTGTCTTTTGAAGTTTTCTTAAATTTAAATTCCAGTTAACATACAGTGTAATATTAGCTTCAGGTATACAATTTAGTGATGCAGCACTTACATACAACACCTGGTGCTCATCACAAGTGCCCTCCTTAATCCCCATCACCTAGTTCATCTCCTTCTCCCCTCTGGTAACCATCAGTCTGTTCTCTATAGTTAAGCATCTGTTGGGGTGCCTGGATAGCTCAGTCAGTTAAGCATCTCACTTCAGCCCAGGTCATGATCTCACAGTTTGTGAGTTTGAGCCCCACATCAGGCTCTCTGCTGTCAGGACAGAGCTCACTTCAGATCTTCTGTCTCTTTCTCTCTGTCCCTTCCCCATTCATGCTCTGTCTAGTTCAAAAATAAATAAACACTTTTTTAAAAAGCCCATTTCTTACTTTGTCTCTATCATTTTCCCCCTTTGCTCATTTGTTTTGTTTCTTAAAAACTACACATGAGTGAAATATGGTATTTGTCTCTTTCTGACTGACTCATTTTGTTTAGCATATTACTCTCTAGACCCATCCACATCATTGCAAATGTCAAGATTTCATTTCTTCTTCATCTCTGAGTAATATTCCTGTGTGTGTGTGTGTGTGTGTGTGTATGTACACAACATCTTCTTTATCCATTCATCAGTCAATGAACACTTGGTTGCTTCCATAATTTGTCTATTGTACCCAATGATCTCCTTTAATCTTAATTACCTCTTTAAACACCCCATCTCCAAAATACTGTCACATTCTGAGACACCAGGGTTTAGGACTTCAACATATGAATTTGGGAAGGAACACATTTTAGTGAGTAACAGCATCTGAAGCCCTCTTCCACATTGCCACTACCAGAGTTCTAGTTGAAAGCCTGTCTCGTGATGTATAACCTGGAATTTCAACCCCAGTCTAATCTGCCTCCCTTATATCTTCCATACTACCCTCATTCTTGCTTTAATTCCCTACCAGGATTTTAAAACAGGATAAAATAGAGCCCTCAGAATAAGATATTTATTGCTGCACATAGTGTAACTCTGAAGAAAGAGTCTACATATGTTTACGAGCAGGTCAAATCCTGGATAAAATAACAATAAAAATAACGGCTTAATAATGGGCTACTTACTATGTGTCAGACATTAAGTGTTTTACAAACATCATTTGATTTAATCATCATCACAACACCATGAATTGAATATTATTACCCTTATTTTACATATGGATAACCCAACACTTAGAAGAATTAGGTAACTAGCAAATGTAAGCCACTATGAAGTGATGGAGTTCATTTACAAACTCCAAAATATAACTGATATTAGGATTCACTGCCTCCCATCTCCCACTTTTTTCAAGGCCACATTCCCTTCAAGTCTATGTTATTCTCATTCTTTTCCTCTCTCTCATTCAGGACTCAAGAGTTTAATCAATTCACCTTGCAGTGTTGAGTAATTTTGTACCGTTTCCAAGAGTCTTTGAATTTACAAGAAGACAGCTAAAAGAAACAATGATTAATCAATAACAGTGGTATTCAAAGTGTGGGCTAGGAACCCATGAGAGTCCCTTAGATCTTTTAAAGTGACCTATGAGGTCAAGATTTATTTTATAACATATCTAAGATATTCATTGATTTTTTTACTGTCATTATTTTACAAGTGTATAGTGGACTTTTCCAGAAGCTACATGATAGTTACTATCTCAACAAATGAATGCAGAAGCAGATAAGAAAATCTAGCTGTCTTCTATGAAGCTAGGCATTAATAAGATTTGCAAAAATGAGGCAGGAGAGGAGGAATGCCATTCTTCTCAGAGTTTTTTTTTTTTTTTTGGAAAATGGAATTCTTTTTCATGGAAATATTATTTATGTTAACATACGATGGTCTTATATTTTAAATTTGTTCTAAATTTTAATACAGCAATATCAATAAATTTAACTCACAAAAACAAGAACTTTACAGGGTGCCCAGTCATTTTTAAAAGTATGACAATGTCCTGAGACAAAAAAAGTTTGAGAATCACTGAACTACACACATCATTCAGTAATGATGAAGTCCCTGTTAGTGGCTCTAGGTCAGTAAAGAAAACATTTTGGAGGAGGTGACATTTCTAGCAGCTTAAGTCTTTTCCACAACAGGAACACCTGCTCAAGCTAAGTTTGTTTTCAAGTTCTCATCACTCTTTCAAGATCTTAAAAAAAAAAAAGTGTAGTCTACTGAAATTATACCCAACCCTGATGTTCAGGGGCTAAAAACTCATTTGTTTTTAAATCTAACATTTTTAGGGTACCTACCTGAATCAAATTTTTAATACAATCAATATTTGGCAGCGCTAGGACATAAACCTAATTTTTCTTATTCCAACTCAAGTGCTCTTTCCCCTACATTGCCACGAAATAATGTTTTAAAGCAATCAATTTAAGCACACCCAGGAAGGAACATCACACCCATTGTGCCAATGTATTCTCTATCTTTTCACACACACACACACACACACACACACACACACACACACACGCACACTTCCCTACTAATAGAAACGGACAGAAATTTTTATTTTCTGAAATAAAAAGAAAAATCACTGTTTTGACCTCTGCATTCTCGTAGCAAAATAGTCAATTAAAACAATGACAAAAGTTTCTTGTTTCATTTCCACTGATGATAGCATTATTGAACTACTGAGCCATTACCTTGCACTCACTGTTCTTGGTGTTTTTCATTCAGTGTCTCAATCTTTACAATAACCTGCGAGTTAAGTATTATAATCCCCATTTTACAAATGAGCAGATGCTTTGATAGAGTAAATAACTTGGCACAGATCACATGGCTATTCCACTGCAGAGCTGGGATTCATACCCTAGTTTCTCTATGTATAATGCCTATTCTCCTTCATAATTTTTCTTATTAATAATTCTCTACATGATACATGGATAGAATTACTTGCAGGCTGTTACATGATTTGATAGCCCAAAGTAAGGATGGTGGCTGGAGACTGTGCACAAAGACATGGAGAAAATCAAGTTTTCTTCCGATTATCTACTAGCAGACTTTTTCTTTTAAGACGGTTTTAGTTCCTACTGTGTTATGGTTCCTCAAAAGTTTAAACAATAGGTCGAAGCAAACGAAATTATTGGTAGCGGTATTTATTCACCCAGCTATTCTGAGTTCAGTGAAAAATAATAAATTGACTCTCCTTTTTTAATGTTAACTGAAGCACTAGAGAGACCTCATGCAATTTAGAGAGTATGGAAAGAAATATGGACAGTGGCAAGTACGGTTAATTGAACATTTTATAGAACATTGAGAGAGTTCAGGGAAAGTGCGTTTCCCATTTTTTATCTTCCCATGTTTAATGAAAATCCACCTATTATGACTGCATAGAAAAAGAAGAAATAAAAGAGAATTATCATTTTTATTTCTACTTAGTAGCTCATCCAAGCATTGAGTTTGTTGGGGCTAGAGGCAAAACATGTGGAGAGTCAGCTGAAAGACAGGAGAGAAAGCAAAGACAGCTGCCTTCAATCTCCCTCACACAAACTAAAACCTTCCTTTGCCTGGCTTCCCAGTTTAGCCTTTAAAGTATATTTTGAAATAGGCAAAGATTTCCCTTCAGTTCCCAGGACTCCTGTTTAATGCTTTATTTCTCTTCTGTCTTTCCAGTTAGGTGCCCCACTCCATTCTCCCTAGAGTATGTACTCTATGCCCAAATGAACTAAAAATGTACCTGATCAGCTCCGGTGGAATACGGTGTCGGATGGCACTTACATTTCATTGACGATAAAAATCGATAGGTTAGAATGAAGCCCTAGGATAAAATTTCAGAGAAGGTGATTATTAATTAGCAGCTGGGTTTTTTGAAAAGCAAGTACAGTCACAGTTACTACCTTTTTAACCTAATCATTACATCTTCAAATCAAATTTTCAGTAGCAAATTGTGTATAAATCTTATCAGTGATTTCATTTTATGCATATTCACTTTCTGATAATTAGGTAACTCTTCCATGAAACATTTTAGAGGACATTTTATTTAATTTTGTGTAGCTTATACATATTAGACCTTAAATGCATATTAGTAAGGAAAAAGAAAAATAGAGGAAGAATCCAAGGGAGGAAGAGAGAAACACTGAACTTTTAACAAGAAAAAACACTTTCAAGGGATTTCACCATTAAAGAATACTGAGATCCACCACCCTTCACCTCAGGAACCCCAGGTCCTAAAAAGAACAACAAAAGTAAAAACCTGATAGGCAGAACTCCTATTGGCCAGAATACTTTTCTGAATGTCAGACCACAATGCAGGGGCATACGGATAGAATCTTGGAAAAAGCATATTTTATTGATAGAACTCTGCTCACCAACATGCACGAAATGTTGAACATAAAAGGAATCTCAGGAGCATCCTGTCCAATCCTCAAACTTACCACTCAAGGAAGAAAGGAAGGGAGGGGCGGGGGGGGGAGGAGGCAGGAAGGGTACTGATGTTCACAATGATAAGGACTTGTTCAAGAACAGATAGCTAGGGTAACACTGAAACAACTCTATAGTCTCCATTTTATTCTCAGTCCAGAATTTTTTTTCCCCATAGCTTCACTAGGATTTACTCTGCTTCAGTGATTTGGCCTTAAGCCCACTCATTTTCTAGATACACTCTCTGGAGAAGTTTGGCTGTCCTCACATCCCTATGTTCTCTTACTACCTTCCCCCCCGCCCTTTTCTTAAGTTTATTTACTTGAGAGAGAGAGAGAGAGAGAGGCAGAAGAGAGGGAGAGAGAGAATCCCAAACAGGCTCTGCAATATCAGCATGGAGCTGACCGCAGGGCTCGAACTCCGAACCATGAGATCATGAACAGAGCTGAAATAAAGAGTGGAACACTTAACCAACTGAGCCACCCAAGGACCCCTACCTTTTTTTTTTTCTTAACCAAACAAGGCATCCACATCTCTATGATATTTGATTTCCAGGAAGAGATAAAAATGTCAACACCACATGTCCTGGCCATTCTGCTTCTTCTCAGCTCCATTCTCGGCCCTTTTATTGCTCTGTTCTGCATACCGAGATAACTAATCCCCTAAATCACCTAGACACCCTTGCCAACTGACTTCTACCTGGGTTTGGCTAATGGAAGGAAAAAGTAAAAGATTAGAGAATGAGAGGAACACAGAAACAATGTTGTTTCCACAAAGTCCTCCTGCCCACAGCTCAGAGTGGCATCTATAACTACCTCTCCCAACGGCTCCAGCTCACTCAGAACAGCTCATCTCTTCTTAGACACAGAATAGTCCTCACCACAGATCTGGCTCCTACCTAATACATGGGTTTAAGAGCTCTGGTAACACATCTGTATAGAATGATTTCACAAAGTTGGAATAACTCTGACTTTGCCTTAATATCTTATACAATTTGGCAGTAGCTCAATATACCTAGTGTTTGACAAATTACAAGCCAGACAACTGTAGACATGTATGTGCCAACTTTAAGATGATATGTGTAGATCAAGACTATTCAGTAAGCTTGATTACCAATTGCTTTGTCTTACAAAATAATTCCATATTATTCCTTCAAATATCAAACATCCCTAGCATATTTAAAACATGATTTACCAAAACTTGTATTATGCTAGCAAACATTTCTTACCATGAGAAAAAATATCAACATTTGACATGTCATGTTTTAATTTATTAGGCTCCAGTTTTCTTGAGTTTGGAATGCCAAAATCTATAATGGAGGCTCTCCTACTGAAAGCATTATTCAGGTTAATATAGAATAAATAGCAAATATTTGTGTTATATTCTACTGTGGAGCATTTGCCTCGTAAGCTTTCTTTCTCTCTTTTTTTAAGCTTACTTATTTATTTTGAGAGAGACAGAGAGAGACAGAGAGAGAGAGAGAGAGAGAGAGAGAATGAGTGGGGGAGGGGAAGAAAAAGAGGGAGAGAGAGAATCCTAAGCAGGCTCTATGCTGCCAGTACAGAGACCAATGTGGCTCGAACTCATGAACAGTGAAATCATGACTGAGCCAAAATCAAGAGTTAGACGCTTAACCAATTGAGCCACCCAGGTGCCCCTGCCTCGTTGATGTTCTTTTAAAATACTTATGTCAAGGACATTTAGAGAAGGAGGTATTCTAAAATAGTCAGAAGTGTGGAGAACAAAGATAGGACCTACAGATAGATTTAGGGCACCCCATTAGGTGTTTTCCTTTGCATCAATATAGCAGTCATAGGAAGCTATAGCTGAAAGTATTTGCCTTCTCATTATAATAAATGAAAAGTGTTTGACAAACTACACTCAACACTTCAGTCAAATCTGATAAATGTGCACTAATTTATTGACAGTGGTAGAGGAAAGTAAAGGGAGAAGTATAAGGAACTTCATCACCTCATTGTTACCTCTGTGTTGGCTCTGCTGAAAAAGCAGGGGGCGTCCTGTTGAGGGAACTACATCCATAAACACCTGGCAACAAACAGCCCAAGGCAGTTCTAGGAAGGACTCTAGAGAAGTAGCTTCGACAGGAATGACTTTCTGAAGTGAAGACGAAACAAAACCCCTACTTCCCAATAAATACTAAAGCAAAGTGACCTGTGGAAGTTTGGGAGTAAGGGAGGAGGGATTGGCGGAGGAGGCCGGAAATTAAATGACATAAGGTTTTGTCATATCTGTGCAAAAACATCAGAATTCTATTTGTCCATACAAGACAATCCATGTTTTTCCATGAAAACACATTAACAGTAAAATATTTACAAGGGTAATGAATGATTATAAATTTTGGTAAATTTCTCTTAGGAGAAAATCAAAGGTACCAATTAATATTTAAGGTACATTCAAAAGTGAAAGAGGGGCACCTTGGTGGCTCAGTCAGTTAAGCATCTGACTTCAGCTCTGGTCAAGACCCCACGGCTTGTGGGTTCAAGCCCCGCATAGGACTCTGTGCTGACAGCTTCAGATTCTGTGTCTCCCTCTCTTTCTGTCTTTCCTCCACGCCTGCTGTCTCTCTCTTAAAAATAAAATAAAGATTTTTTTTTTTTAAATGAAAGGAGGGCACCTGGGTGGTTCAGTCAGTTAAGCGTCTGACTCCTGATTTAGGCTCAGGTCATGATCTCACGGTTCGTGGCTTCAAGCCCCGCATCGAGTTTGCACTGACAGTGTGGAGCCTGCTTGGGATTCTCACTCTCCCTTTCTCTCTGTCCCTCCCCTGTGCTCACTCTCCCTTTCTCTCTCTCTCAAAAAATAAACTAAAAAAAAATAAATAAATAAAAAATAAAAGAAGAGGAGACATAGCTTGGAGAAACATTATTGTAATGCCACTGGTTCACTAGGGGTGATTAGGTATATTTGTGGATACATGTTGCAGTGTATGCTATTTTCTCTTTTTTTTCAATGCGGCTGTCACCTTATCAACTACAGAGTTTGTAAAGGTTTGAATTCACATACACACCTATATGCACACACACTCATTGGTTTGTATAATTCAGTTTAATTTTCTGATGAAACTGACCTAGATAAAAATGCGATTTACAAGATACAAGATATAATTTTATTTTTTATTGCCTTCACTTCCCTGTTGACACTTAAGTTCTAAAACTCTGATTTTGGATATTTCTGTGTTAGTTTTTCATTTACATTTCAAACGTTAACAACTTTGTTAAGTATTTGCAAATAGAAAGATGCAACACTAGAAATAGTAATCAGAGGGCAAGTCTGGAACTTGGAGATAATCATGATAATGAGAGAAATGAAATAATTCTCTAGTTTTATCCCTGTAGCTCCATCAAATGAACTCAATAACAAAGGAGATGATAGTCCTCACCCTACCACAGTTTGTAAATTTGAGTTGGTGAATTTAAATCCAGTAAGACATCTTTACATGCTTGTTTATCACATTGGTTTTTGTTACCAGGGAAAATCCAATGAGTCTAAACCCTGTATCTTTTACATGAGAGCTCTGCACCATAAGTGCAGTGGGCCATCTCACAACATCTACAATCCAACATGAAGGAAAATTTGCAATCATATCACCAGAATGCTTTGCCAAGAGCTAAGCAGGGGAGGGGTTTGGAATAACATAAATGGAAATTACAATCAAGTGAGTAAATTAAAATTGCTTAAAGTTTCCTTCAAAGTCAACTTCAAAGTTATCTTGGAGAGTAAAACTCATATAGTAAGAGAAAGTGGGTAAAGATCTCAGATGAGAAACAGCCAATCTGATACCTTATCACATGTTCCAGGTCTGTTTATATGCTTACTATATAAAAGAAACAATGTGTTAGGCAAGAATACAGAATGATTTTATATATATCTATATATATATACATGTATATATATATGTATGTATACGTATATATACGTATATATGTATACATATATCAGAGCTCTGCACTGATTATATACATATACATATGTATATACATATACATATGCATGTTATATATATATGTAGATCATGGTATACTATATCTAGTGATGATGTCTGTAAAAGTACGTAGAAATTTAAAGAGATTCACAGTGAAATAATGGTTTAACAGCTTTTCAACAATCTATCTGATGATTTTTACAAGAAGGAATACTTTCCAATAGAAAAAAAAAAGGTGAATATGGATGGAGCCAAATTTCTGAGAGTCACAACCACAGGAAAGCTAGCTTGCATCAAATTCATCAGGCTCCCAGCAGTTATGATGTCATATACTGAGAACTATGAACAATTTAACTCAAAAAATTTGCTTCTAGACCATCTCAGTATATTCAATAAGGTGGTAGAGATGGTAAATATGGGAATAGAGACTGATTTAAATAATTTATAAAGTTCCATCCATATCAAAACATGCAAGTTGAACACAAAAAATTGTTTTACTATAAAGATTTTTCCTACGGTTCAGGAAGGCATTGATTAGGCTTCTAATTTACTGCTGAAGTGTATTATATTTTCTGTGGAGGAAACAAAACTAAAATGACAAAGTTGATAATTTGTTAGTAACCTTATTAATGGAGTAATTCATATTATATGTTAACTAACTGGAATTAAAATAAAAACATAAAAAAATAGAGTAATTCATAAACCTAGTGTATCAAGCAAATATTCTCCCAAGACTGAATTCTCCCAATTGCTGAACCAATGGCATGCAAAAGTATTAATATTTTTTACTGCAAAACAGATGATTGTTAGGGTGAAAATGAAGTTTGAGAATTGGACATAGAGAGTTACTTGAGTCAGTATTAAAAATTAAGTGAGCAATTAAGAATCTAATTTTCCTTTTTTTTAATGTTCATTTTTGAGAGACAGTGCACACGCAAGTGGGGGAGGGGCAGAGAGAGAGGGAACAGAGATTTTAAAGTGAGATCTGTGCTGATTATCAGTGAGCCTGATGTGGGGCTCAAACTCAGGAACCGAATCGTGAGATCATGACCTGAGCCGAAGTCAGATGCTCAACGGACTGAGCCACCCAGGGGCCCCTAAGAATCTTATTCTCACTAAAAAGAGTCCTTTGACAATCATTGTCCTGAATCAATAAAAGAGCCAGAGCTCAAATAACCTTTCAATTCACCATATAAAAAGTGGGTCTGATGTCTCAATAAGATGATAAAGATAGAAAAATTTCCACGAAGAACAGCTTTAAAACTTTGCATCATACCATTCTGGGTAGCTGTCTTCAGTGACTGAAGTGGTGAATCTGCTATCTGTATCTGTATTTTTATGGAAGTCTGGAATAAGGTGAAAAAATTACCTCAGGGGTGAATTTTAGATGTGGCTTCATTTCTTTATAATTCAGCCTAACAATCATAATGTGATAGACTCACCATAGAGTAGCATCCACAGTGAACTATCAAATGCAGGTAAAAGATCATTATTTTTCCTAATGGAGAACAATAAAATACTGCTTTATGTTGAAACACATTTAAATATATTTTGGAGTAGAACCAAACTAATGAGACTTACTGTGAAAGGAAGTGTTTCATGGGAATGCAAGCTGGTGCAGCCACTCTGGAAAACAGTATGGAGATTCCTCGAAAAACTAAAAATAGAACTACCCTACGACCTAGCAATTGCACTACTAGACATTTATCTATGGGATACAGGTGTGCTGTTTTGAAGGGCCCCATGCATCCCCATGTTTGTAGCAGTACTATCAACAATAGCCAAAGTATGGGAAGAGCCCAAATGTCCATTGATGGATGAATGGATAAAGAAGATGTGGTATATATATACAATGGAGTATTACTCGGCAAGCAAAAAGAATGAAATCTTGCCATTTGCAACTATGCGGATGGAACTGGAGGGTATTATGCTAAGTGAAATTAGTCAGAGAAAGACAAAAATCATATGACTTCACTCATATAAGGACTTTAAGAGACAAAACAGATGAACCTAAGGAAAGGGAAGCAAAAATAATATAAAAACAGGGAGGGGACAAAACAGAAGAGACTCATAAATATGGAGAACAAACTGAGGGTTACGGGAGGGGTTGTGGGAGGGGGAATGGACTAAATGGGTAAGGGGCATTAAAGAATCTACTCCTGAAATCATTGTTGCACTATATACTAATTTGGATGTAAATTTAAAAAATTAAAAATTAAATTAAAAATAAATAAAGTAAAAAAAGGTGCTTCAAATGAATATGTGCTTATATTGCGTTACTTCAGGCAAAATCTCCAGATGTCGTTCTCTACCCTTACATATCTTTGACCATGAGGAGGTATTTTTGTCAAAGCATGTGAAACATTAATGCAGTTGATGCAAAGTTGGATTAAAGCCCTATCTATGTTATTGACCAGTTCTGTGACTTTGGAAATATTAAACTCAGAATCTCAATTTCTCCATCTTCAGTAAAAGATAACATCTAATTCACAGAAATATTTTAACGATTAAATGTAACTGCAATATAAAAGTCAGGAAGCTTGCTAGGGAACAAGCACTGAGGCAAATAATGCCTATAGAATATGGTGAGTGCTGCATATAAATGACTTCAAAACTCTCTAAAAGTACCCAAGAAAGATGGCTGAATTTTTCACTGGGGATAAAGAAGTTACACAGAGAATGCATAATAAAGCACGTGGCCAGAGAAGTTCAGTAAGAAAGAACACAAGTAACCAAACAAAGGGAGTCGTATAATGATGAGAGGATTTTCAGCAGGTGATGGTGACAAAATGTTGGATGAGGATTACAGATGAAGGTTCAGCTAACATGTCTTGTATGCATTTTGACTTTACATTATATAAAATAGAGAGTCGGTGGGAAAATATTTAAATTGAGAAATAATTGACATATAACACTATACATTTAAGGTGCACAAGGTGTTAATTTCATACATTCATGTATTGTAATATGATTACCACCTTAGTGCTGGCTAAATTTAACAGCCTTATCATATCACATAATTATCATTTCTTTTTTGTGGTGAGAACAATTAAGATCTAGTCTCTTAGCAACCTAGCTTCTTTGAAGTTTATAATACAGCATTGTTGACTATAGTCATTATGCTGTACATTAGATCTTTAATACTTCTTTATCTACTAGTCACAAGTTTGTACCCTTCAGCAACATCCATTGAGGACAGAATATTGCTTTTAGCAGTCTGGAGCATGGTGTAATAGGGAGACTTACAGATAAAGGAAACTGCCACAATAACCAATAGTCAAGAGAAGAAATGATGATAAAATGATAAAACAACAATTTACATAATATTAGGGTCAAAAAACACTTTTCTAAAATTTAAGAACACATAAGAAAATGAGAAAAATGTAAGGCAATACACCAAATATAAGCAAAGACACACTCAGAAGAAAATTTATTACAAATACATAATCTAGCTTTTTAAAAATAAGGTAATCATTGACCTAGGGAAATTATAAAAATAATTAAGTTCAAAAAATAAGAGTAAAGGGGCACTTGGGTGGCTCAGTCAGTTAAACTTCCTCAGATAGGTCATGATCTCATGGTTTGTAGGTTCGAGCCTCACATCGGGCTCTGTGCTGACAGCTCAGAGCCTGGAGCCTGCTTTGGATTCTATGTCTCCCTTTCTCTCTGCTCCTCCCACGCTCACACTCTGTCTCTCTCTCTCTCTCAAAAATAAATAAAAAATATTTTTAAAAATAGGAGTAAAACTAAATTTGATGCAAAATGAAAATAAAATGAATCCAAGAGCTTATATTTTCTTTAAAAAATAATGTTGTTAATAAATCTCTAGAAACTCTAGTCAAAAATAAAAGGTAAATAAAATTAAACATGGAAAAGTTTGTCTGATAAGTAGGATTGTTCTTTCAAATTACCAGTATATTAAATGCAAAATTGTATGTTAATATATTTGAAAAGAAATTCATGAAGTAGATAATTTTCTGGGAAAAAAAGTATGAAAGCAACCCAAGTGTCCATCAAAAGTCCATCAATACATGAATGCATAAAGATGTGGCATATTACACACACATACATACACACACATACACACAAATATTACCCAGCCATAAAAAAGAATGAGATCTTGCCATTTGAAAAAACATGGATGGACCTACAGAGTATAAAGGTAAGTGAAATAAGTCAGACAAAGACAAACACATGATTTCACTCAGATGTGGAATTTAAGAAACAAAACAGATGAGCAAAGAAAAAAAGACACAAACAAAAATGCAGACCTTTAAATACAGAGGACAAACTGGTGGTTGCCAGAGAGAAGGTGGATGGGGAGGTGGACGAAATAGAGGATTAAGAGTACACTTACTGTGATGAGAACTGAGTAATATATGGAATTGTCGAATCATTATATTGTACACCTGAAACTAATATAGCACTGTATGCTACGTATACCTCACATTTAAAAAAGAGAACTAATACAGTTGACATACAGAATGCAAAAAAAAATTTTTTTCAGGGCACCTGGGCGGCTTAGTCAGTTAAGCAGCCTACTCTTGATTTCAGCTCAGGTCATGATCTTGCAGTTAGCGGGAATGAGCCCTGCATGGGCTTCTCTCTCTCTCTCCTTCTCTCTTGCCCTCCCCTGCTGGTGCGCTGCTCTCTCTCTCTCTCTCTCTCTCTCAAAATAAATAAAGGTTTAAAAATGCAATAAAAAAAAAGATTTCATTTATAATGAACTACCAAAGCATATAAAAAAGCTACCAAAAACTGCATAAAATATCTAAGAATAATGCTAACAATAAATATGTGGCCCCATCGAAAGCTCCCAAACGTTACTGAGAATAAATCTAAATAAAATCATTCTAGAGGCATCTAATGGGACTAAAAATAACAGGGAATGAGCTAATTTTGCCAAATCTTATCCAAGTAGAAATATTAGATTATTTGAAACTCACAGATTATTGAAAATGGAAAATAACTGAAAATAATAACAGTATTACGTAGTGCTTACTTTGTGTGTCGGCACTTTTACATATATAACCCACATAATCTTCATCTCTGTCACAGAGGTGCATATAATACTTTTCTGCATTTTATGCTGCAGGAAATGAAAACTCATAAAAGGGAATTGTTCAAGATCACATAGCTAGTAGATTTTGGAACCAGGAATTAAATCCCTGACTCTAAAACCCACACTCTGACCTGCTATGACGGGGACCTCAATCCCCAAAATTAGAGACAGGTCGAATAAGGGTGAACATATATGTCTTTGAAATATGGAAAATGCTTATAATGTTAAATGAAAAGAAACAAGTACAACATTATAAACAATATAATCACAATTTTATTATTTTTGCCCATTTGTATGTTTGTATGAAGAAAGGACACATTAGAAAATATTGGACAAGGATGCCTGGGTAACTCTGTAGGTTAAGCAATCGGCTCTTGATTTTGTGTCAGGTCATGATCTCAGGGTCGTGAGATGGGCCCCTCAGAGGGCCGGGCACTGGGTATGGAGACTACTTGAGATTCTCTCTTTCTCTCCCTCTGCCCCTCCCCCACATATTCTCTCTCTCTCTCTCTCTCTCTCTCTCTCTCAAAAAAAAAAATTGGACAGAACTACATCAAACATGTTAACTGTGGTTTGAGGTAAGATTCTACCTAATTTTGAGCTTTTTAAAATACATTCCAAGTTTTTAGTAAGCAACAGGTAGTATCTGTATTAGAAAATAAACAATAAGGCTGAATGTTAAAAACAGGGATAAATGGTGACCATAGATATAAAAAGGTAAAAATGTTTTAAAAATATATTTTATGGGGTGCCTGGGTGACTCAGTCAGTTAAGCCTCTGACTCTTAATTTCAGCTCAGATCATGATCTCATGGCTTGTGAGTTCAAACCTTGCATTGGGCTCTACGCTGACATCGTGGAGCCTGCTTGGGATTCTCTCTCCCTCTTTCTTTGCTCCTCCCTGGCTCCAGCTCATGCTCTCTCTCTCTCTAAAATAAATAAACCTTAAATTAAAAAAAATAAAATAATATTTCACTTAACTGAGTCATTCAGACATAGAAAGTTTCCCTCTCTAACATTTGCAAAGCATATGAAATCAACTAACAGCCAATCATAACCAAAGCTAAAAATACCCCCCCAATCCAATTCTCACCGGACTCTCCCCTCCTGCTCCCAGACATATGATGCTATAAGCTAAGAGGAATTAAATTTATGAAATATATATTTAGAGGAAAAGTCCAAAAAGTTACATATTTACACATTTCAAATAGTATAAAAAGTCTGTTTTAGCCTTTTATTATTCAATTAGTATACACAAATCAGCAAATTATGCACCAATCTGTCCAATTATAGATTGCATAATCCTAGGGCTCACTGCAGGCTTTTTCTAAGCATATTTCTCCAGTGTGGGAAATGAAAGAAAATAAAGCAACTCAAAAACCTTTATATTGTTTTATAACTAAATGGAAACAACAAATAAGCTAGAATATTTTATCTTTTTATTCAAATACTAAAATCTTATTTTTATTATTAAAAGTGCAATATTACTGAAATTTTAATCTAATGAACACTCCACGATAATGATTGATTTAAGCGCCCCTTCAGTACCCTTCTTGGCCTCAAAAACAAAGCCCCCTCAAAAAACATGGATGTTTAACTGTATAATTATCTGGTTGGGTATCCCTTCCAAGGTCCACTTCTCCTAACTCACAGGTCTCGAGTGAAACCTGGAAACCACAAATTGTTCTGCAGTAATAGAATCTTGCCATAATGAAAGTGTCAGTGCCGGCCTGTATCTGCAACCACAGCCACTTTCAGCTTTCAGTTTTTATTTAAAAGGCTTAATTGGAAGTTTTTATTACTCCCAATTAGGCTTTTTAATTAAAAGGAAAAGTTGAAAGAGGCTGCAGGCAAATACGGCGGAAACCCATATCAGCATAAAATCAAAGGAAATAAAAACAAAACGACGCTACTGTAAAACTGCACTAACGGGCGAAGCTTTCAATAATGTTTACCTCTGGTCATATTTAATGTTATGATGATTAGCACATTGACAGTGATGAAGTGGACATGACTGATTGGAAAACCAGAGTGTGTCTAGTGTAACAATAAAATTCATCAAAATGATACTTAAAACACCACATTAGCATTCAAGGCAAAAATCTAACCAAAATGCACAGTTGACAATTCAAGTAGTTAGCAACTCTAATTCACCAACATGGCACTAACTCTACACACTAATGCAGACTCTTAAAATCTCTTTAACAAGAGGAATACTACGTAGAAACAATGTGGATAAGTGTTTATTGTTGTAAGATGATTAGCTTTTGAATGTCTTAAAGTATTTTTTCTTCTGTATAAAACCTTAGCTTGTCATGATTGTCGAGTTTTGCCCTAGTGATGGTTTTTTAATTCAAAATGAAATTACAAGTTGCATTCACTTCTATTTTTGCCATCTTTTAAATTCCACGTAATGTCTTTAGAGCAAAATAAGCTTCTTATATGAAGGTGAGTTCATCCTCAGAGGTAACAAGAGTATGTAGAGATATTAGATCCATATAAGACATGATTTTATAACCAATAAACTTGGCTATGTATCCTGAATTTTATAAATGGTACCAAGAGTCGGAAGAAGATATTTAAAATGACTCTTATGTAAGCTGCGATACTAAAGAAGTTATTTCTTCATATGTCAGCTTTCCAACTCACAGATTAGGTTAATATTTGCTCCCAAATCACACCTACCAAATTCTCCCCAAATTTGGGGGAATAAAATACAAATGTCTATGCAGATGGGGTAAATTTTAGTATGATATCAAGGCTGACAGAAATCTTTGTGATTTATGTCCAGTCATTTAGGGAGCTCCTATTTGGGCAGTTGAAATCTTGACTGAAAGGTAACGCCTTGTAAGGCAGCCCCCTCTGCCTTTTTCTAGAGACAATAATCACGTATAATCTCTTTTAGGAGAAGACATGCACTAAACTTGTGCAAGACTGAAAAGAAGCAGTGGGTATCATTACTGTGTATGTCATGGATTATAGACATCTTTGCCTCCCTGCCTCGACTTTTGTCCCCCACAATTCATTCTCCACATATCAAATTTTTGTAAGGCATAAATCAAGTCAGGTAATTCCCTCGCTTTACAAACTCTTTTATAGCTACTTATAGTGGCTAGAATAAAATACAAACTCATAAGCATGGCCTATAAAAGCCCTGACTGATCTGGCTCATGATTTTAACCTCATCTTGAGTCTACTCTTTAGGTTGTTTATTTGAGAGATTTCTATTCATCCCTATGAACTTCCCTGTTAGAAGTGCTTTTGTTGCATCCTATTAGTTCAGGTATTATTGTTTTCCCATTTTTGTTTGTTTCAGTATTTTTCATATCAACTTTGACTCACTGGTTGTTGAGGAGTGTATTATTTAATCTCCACATATTTGTGAATTTTACACTGTTTTTCCAGGTATTGAATTCTGATTTCATATCTCTGTGGCCAGAAAAAGTACTTGGTATAAATTCAATCTTTTTAAATGATAATACTTGTTTTGTTACCTAACATATGACCTTACCCTGGAGACAGTTCGTGCTTTAAAAGAATGTGTATTCAGGGGCGCCTGGGTGGCTCCGTTGGTTAAGCATCTGACTTCAGCTCAGGTCATGATCTCACGGTTCATGAGTTTCAGCCCTGCATCGGGCTCTGTGCTGACAGCTTGGAGCCTGGAGCCTGCTTCAGATTTTGTGTCTCCCTCTCTCTCTGCCCCTCCCCTGCTCACACTCTGTCTCTGTCTCTCTCAAAAATAAATAAAATGTTAAAAAAAATTTTTAAAAAAAGAATGTGTATTCAGATGCTATGGGAAGGAATGTTCTGTATATGTCTGTTTGGTCCATTTGATCAAAAGTATAGTTCAAGTCCAACATTTCCATTCTGATTTTCTCTCTGAATGATCTATCCATTATTGAGGGTGGGATATTAAAATCCCTTAGTATTACTGTAGTGTTGTCTATTTCCCCTTTCAGATCTGTTATTATTTGCTTAATACATTTAGATGTTTCAATGTTGGGTGTATATATTTACAATTGTTATAGACTCTTGATAATTTGGCCCATTTATCATCATAAAATGACCTTTTTCACTCTTACTACTACTGTCTTTGTCTTAAAGTCTATGTTGTCTGATGTTATGTCTGATGTCTATAGTTACCCCTGCTCTCTTTTGGTTGCCACCTGCATGGAATATCTTTTTCCTTCCCTTCACTTTGAGCCTATGCGTGTCCTTAATTCTGAAGTTAGTGTGTTATTGGCAGCATGTAGTTGGGTCTTATATTTTATCCATCCAGCTGCCCTGTGACTTTTGATTGGATGATTCAATCCACTTATACTTAGAGCAATTATTGATAGATGAGGACTTACCAAAGCCACTATATTGGGTTTTGGCAGTTTTGTAGTTTCCTTGTTCTTTTCTTCTTCTCTTGCTGTCTTCCTTTGTGAACTGACAATTTTGCATAGTGGTATGCTTTGATCCTCTTTATCTTTTGTGTATCTACTGTAGTTTTGCTTTGTAGTTACCATGATGCTTACATAAAAAAGCTTATTAGATGTTAACAGTCTATTTTATGCTTTTACAACTTTGATCACGCACAAAAATTCTATTCTGCTAGCCCCCTTTTTATGTTTTTAATGTCACACTTTACCTATTTTATGTTGGTGTGCTTTAACAAATTATTGTAGTTATAGTTATTTTTAATGTGTATTTATTTATTTTGAGAGAGAGAGAGAGAGAGAGAGAGAGAGAGAGCGAGCGAGCATGAGCTAGGTAGGGGCAGAGAAAGAGGGAGAGAGAGTGAAGGAGGTGGAAGAGAATCCCCAGCAGGCTCCGCACTAACAGTGCAGAGCCTGATGCAGGGCTCCATCCCACGAACTGTAAGACCATGACCTGAGTCAAAATCAAAAGTTGGACACTCAACTGCCTGAGCCACCCAGGTGCCCTGATAGTTATTTTTTTTTATGTTTATTCATTTTTTTAACGTTTATTTATTTTTGAGACAGAGAGAGACAGAGCATGAACGGGGGAGGGTCAGAGAGAGGGAGACACAGAATCTGAAACAGACTCCAGTCTCTGAGCTGTCAGCACAGAGCCCGACGCGGGGCTCGAACTCACAGACAGCGAGATCATGACCTGAGCCGAAGTCGGCCGCTTAACTGCCTGAGCCACCCAGGCGCCCCTGTTTATTCATTTTTGAAAGACAGAGGGAGACAGAGCACAAACAGGGGTGGGGCGGAGAGAGAAGGGGACACAGAATCTGAAGCAGGCTCCAGGCTCTGAGCTGTCAGCACAGAGCCCGACGCGGGGCTTGAACTCACAAACCGCGAGATCATGACCTGAGCCAAAGTCGGACGCTCACCTGACTGAGCCACCCAGGTGCCCCTCTGATAGTTATTTTTAATACTTTTATCTTTTAACCTTTTTACTAGAGTTATGTGGTTAACACATCACCATATTACAGTAGTAGAGTATTCTGAATTTAAATATATACTTACCTTTCTCAGTATGTTGTATATTTTGCCTTCATGTTACTAATTAGCATTCTTTCATGTTAACTTGAAGAACTCCTTTCAGCATTTCTTACAAGACAGGTCTAGTGGTGATGAACTCCCTTAGCTTTTTTTGTCAGGGAGGATCTACACGGAGGATCTAACTACAAAGCAAAACTACAGTAGATACACAAAAGATAAAGAGGATCAAATGTCTCCTTCATTTCTGAAGGACCACTTTGACAGATAAAGTATTCCTTTTTGGCAGTTTTTCTCCTTCAGCATTTTGAATGTATCTTCCCACTCTCTCGTGGCCTAGCTTAAGGTTTCTGCTGAGAAACTCACTGATAGCCTTATGCAGATTCCAATGTAAGTGACAAGCTTCTTTTCTCTTGCTGCTTTTATGATTCTTTGTCTTTGATTTTCACCAGTTTTATTGTAATGTGTCTTGGAGAAGATCTCTTTAAGTTGAGATCGGGGATCAGTAAACCTCATGAACTTGGATGTCCATATCTATCCCCAGATTTGGGAAGGCCTCAGCCATTATTTTTTTAAGTAAGTTTTCTGTCCCCTTCTCTCTTTTCCTGGGACTCCAATAATTCAGATTGCTTCTCTTGATGGTATCCATAGTTCACATGGCTACCTTCACTCTTTTTCACTCTTTTCCCTTTGTTCTCTCATGACTTCAAAGTTCTTGTCTTCTACTTTGCACATTCTTTTTACATTTGATGCGTTCTGTTACCGATGCCCTCTATTGAATTTATCATTTCATGTATTATAGTCTTCAACTCCAGAATTTCTGTTTGGTTCCTTTTCGTTATTTCTATATCTCTGTTAAACTTCTCATTTTGCTCATCTATTGTTTCCCTAATTTTGTTTAATTGTCTTTCTGTGTGTCTTTTTTTTTTTTTGTAGTATATTGAGCTTCCTTAAAACAGCTATTTTTATCAGATAAATTGCAGATATTTATGTCCTTGGGGTTAGTTACTGGCAAATTGTTGTGATCCTTTTGCAGTGTCATTTCCTTGATTTTTCATGTTCCTTGAAGTCTTGAGCTGCTGCCTTCACGTTTGAGGTAGCATCCACCTCCTCCAATCTTTACTGACTGGTCTTGGAGAGAAATACCTTTTGTCAGTCCTGCTAGGGGTTCTGAGGCTTTCTCAGGTCTTCTACAGATATAAATAGTGTTACTGTCTTAATTTTCTAATGTTGTAACAAATTACCACAAACGTAGTGACTCAAAACAACACATTTATTATCTTACAATTCTAGGAGGTTCAGAAGTCTGACATAGCTCTCAGAGAAGTAAAATCAGAATGTTTGCAATGCTCTGTTCCTTTCTAAATGTTTGTATCCTCCAAAAATTTCTATGTTGAAATCCTAATGTGATGCAATTTGGAAGTGGAGCTTTTTGGAGGTGCTTAGGTCATGAAGGTAGAGCCCTCATGAATAGGACCAGTGCTCTTATGAAAGGAACCCTACAGAGCTCTGTAGGCCCTTCTGCCATATGAGGTTATAACAAGAAGTCTATGGCCCTCACTTGATCACGCTGGTATCCTGATCTTAGTCTTTCATCCTCCAGAACTGTGAGAAATACATTTCTGTCATTTATAAGTGTTTTGTCTTAGCAACCTAAACAAACTAAAACACTTTCTGAACCCTCTAGAAGAGAATCTGTTTCCTTGTATTTTCTAGTTTCTAGAGGATATCTACTTTTCAGCTCACAGCCCCCTTCTTCTATCTTCAAAGCCATAATTTCAAATTTCTTTGACCCTTCTTCCATCATCACATTTGTATCTTTAACCACAGCCAGGAAAAATGCTCCTCCTTTTAAAGACTGATGTGATGAGGATGGAGCCACCCCAATAAGCCAGGATAACCAAAACCCAGTCCCAAGATCTTTAATCTCAATCACATCTGAAAAATCTCATTTCATGGTAAGATAATACATACACAGGTTCCAGAGATTCAATGTAGGTGTATTCTGTCTTCCCTAATTATCTTCTTGAGTCTCAATTCTCTCACTTTTGTAACAGGAGAAATAATACTTCCTACTTTATAGGGTTATAAGGATAAAATGTGATTATACAAAAGAAGCAATTGGCCCAGAATCTACATATAACTGTGGCTTTAAAACTGTTAGCTACTTTCATAAATAATAACTTGTCCCCGCCATGCCCACTCACTTCTAACAAAATCTACTTTCTCCTACCACAAAATAGTCAGTGTCATTGATTTTGAAACTTTACCTATGACAGATTCTTTTCTACTCTCAGAAGACAATTTTTTTTCTGCTTCTATAGGTTAATCTTAAATCTTTCACAAGCATTTCCCCCCTAAATAAGCAGGAGAGGTGGTACCAGGGGTTATAACTCTACAAATGAAATTTTCAAAAACCACTGCTCACTAATGGGTCCTAAACCCCTGAAAAACATCTTTTATGACAATTCATGGCTACTTTTCAATCCAAATAAACCTCACACTAAAATTCATCATTAACACATGTCTTTTTCCCCTAGGCCCAGAGCTGAAAGCAGTGAGGCAGACAGCCAATCACCGGCTACTTTCGGAGGGCCTGGTGTTACAGTATAACCAGATTGTCAAGGTTCACCTAGAGGATTACCTGCTAAATCACAAGTTTAAAGAAAACAATTTGGAGTTACCCAAGAGGAAACAACACACTTACTTATCTCCAGACTCTCCACACAGACTGTATTAAATTTTCCATAACCAAATTTACTGCAGGACTGAGAACAAGCATGTGATATTTCTGCTGAAAGTTCTTGATATTTGAAACTGCCTTTTATAAAGAAGCTTAAGACGTAAGGTGCAATTCCCTATCTCTTTGGCAAAATTCATTTTTCCCATTGGGGAAAATTGCTTGACCATTTAATTGTTCCAGAGTACAAGGTAAAAATAAGTTCAAAACACAGGACCTAAATTAAACTAGATGATACTGCTCACTGTCAAGATTTTTTTTGAACACTATATTTGATATCATCAAACTGTTCAAGAGTACTTTTAGCACCAATATCTGTGACATTTCTAAATCCATAAAATACAAGTACTCAAACAAGTGGAGGAAAAAAGAAATAAAAGATGGCATAAAAATTGCTTTCTTAACAATTTCCTAATTAAATATACATTGGAATATAGCGATCATTGAGCCAAACTGGTAATGAACTCTTAGGGAACTACTCAGCATTTTTCCAACACTCGGTAGGCACAGCATTAGGTGCATGGTGTAGGAATTTAGAAAACGAGTAGAATTCAGTGAGATAGATTTGTTGTAGTCAACATTCACAGATGCTAAAAAAGAAAGCATATTGTGTTTGAAAAGGGCACCTCAATTCCCATCCCTGCCTATCAAGTGAAAGGGAAAATATATGAGGATATCAATTGTGAAATGTCAGCATACTAAGTAGGGTATATAGCTCATGTTTCTTGATATGAAAGGGAAAGACCTCAGTGAATGCTATTTGAAAGTCCACCTGCCAGTTACACTGTACCTTCCCATGTTCTATAAAGCCACTCAGGGGAGATGTGCAGAGTAGAGAAGAGCTATCGCAATACATCACCCATCACCACCCACAGCAGTTCATGGGAGTGCTGGAGAAAACTGGATGTACTAGAAAAAATGAATTTAGAAATAAAAAAGAAGAGCTTCAGAATTTCAACAAGAAAAGGAAAAGAACAGAAGTAAATGATAGGGCTACCTTATCCCATGAGATAAGCACGCATGAATGAATGCATATATTACAAGATTTTTTACTAAGCCTAAAACATTGTGATGAAATATAAAAAGGGCCTATATCTTTTGTTGTCCCAATCAAAGTGGGGGGTGGGGGTGGGGAGAGAAATGAGCTAGTCCAAAGTGACAGTGCTAGCAGCAGATAATGAAAGCTTGAAATTGAAATGGTGATAAAAACTGTGTGTAAATCCTATAGATTAGATGCATATTTATTTCAGTTACATTTCAGATTCTACTGAAGAGCGTGTAACATCTTAAGAATAATTTAAAAATCCCTCAACTTTTCATTTCAAAAGAAAAAAAGGGAGGAATAATCTCCACGGATGAATCTGAATTCATGAATGGCAATAGTTATATCTTAACGTGTTTCTCAAACCAAAGGACCCCCTAATCACTTCCGAGATTTAACAAGATGACATCAAACTATGAACAGGATCATTTCACACACAACAATATCACAGTCACCTCTGGGGAGAAAGTGCAGCAACATTATACAATTTAAAAGTGCATGTGAAAAGGAAAAGTGTAACCAAACTACCCAGAGTATGTGAGTGAACATTATAAGGTTAATAATGTGTAAAATTTAGCCAAAATCCTGCTGCCCATAGCAGGTATTTTATCTTTTCTTAGAATGTTTAGATGGCTGGAAACTTTTAAAGATAGGACACTGTCATTTGAAATGGATTTTTCTTTAAAAAGATGGTTTTGATATATCACTACACAGCTCCAAAAGTAAATGGGCACCCAAGTGCAAAAAGGGCTCCCAGGAAGACACATTTTCAATACCGACCTGGCCAAGTGTAAGACTGTGGAAAATATATTGAAGTTTGATTTGATGGTCGTCTCCAAAAAAAAAAAAAAAATCCTCTCTCATTGTATCAATGCAAGATAGTGGCATTTGTTTACACTCAATCAATGGAGTGATTTCTTATACTGTAGTATATATCTCATTACCCTGTCTTACTAGGCTAATGATAATTTGGACTAAAATTTACATCTATGAAGTACAGTGGCTTGAGACAGTATAAAAAATATACCTAGTTAATGAAACTCAAAACTTTTATTTGTTTTCTCTTAATCATTTGGATAAGTTGTCTAAAATACTGTCCTCTTCTACTCCATCTTTTGAAATAAATCTGACTGAATACATTTGATTCATTTTTCAGTTGTGTCTCCCCTACCATTTCATATTAATCTGCCATCCTATTTATAGAATAGAGAAATAAAAAAATACACCCCATATTTTAATAATATAAAATGATGGCAGAAAAACATTAGAGGGCAAAATATGTTTCTTTTTTTCATTCCTTCCTTTTAACCAGTTTGGGGGGGGGGGAGGGGGGAGGGAGTCTGTCTTGATTGAGCTTTTAATTAGTTAATCTCCCAAACAGGTAAGTCAGTGCTGTTAAGTGCTATTCTGGTTTCAAATAATTACCTGAAAATGAGTGCCTGGGGTTGGATTAACTATAGCCTCATTAGCATTCATCACTATTGCTATAGCACGAAGCGAAAGAAAAATAAAATGAAGAGAGGAGATAAAACTACAAAACCAAAATGAACACAATTTTTTAAAAATCCTGGCACTAGCCATCTTCTCCTTGAACACTTACTCACTGTATAGACTGTCATGGTCACATAAAAGCCCATTCTTGAAACAGACTCATCTGGCACAAATTTTGTACTTGTTTCTGTCTTACATGCAGAGATTCTCACACTTTAGTGGGCACCAGAACCACCTGGGGAGCTTATTAAAAGTTAAGATTCCCAGGACTCAAAAGATTCTGAGGCAGCATGTATACTTTGGGGTCCAGAAATTTCCAAACACTGCAGCTGATTCTCATGAGGGCATCAATACATCATATATGGAAAAATACTACCCTAGGGCCTATGGACTATATGTAGCCTCTTCTATACACCTAAAGAAAGAAAGATTTTCTACATATACTCTACATTTCTGTAAGGTAGAAATACAGTCACAATTTCATCTCACCATCTACTACATGAACGATGCTAATGCCACCTACCCTAAGCTGAGCCTCCCAGTGACAGGTCCTCAGTACCTCTGGAAATTATTCATTCCATCTTTGACAACTCCGACTCTTCCTATATTCCTATGTTTGCATATAGATTTTTGTTCTAACCTTTGGAACTATATTCTGTAACAACTATTTTGCTACAATAAACCCTCAAGATGACAGTGTAGGCACCCTGTAGACAGTCCTACCCAGAGGTCATCGGTGAACATGAACACATGAACCCAGTGAAAATGCTCTAGAAGTCACATGAGAGGGCTCATTCTTACAGAGAGATGGGGAGATTTAAGCTATTTGAGATTTAGGTAAAGCTGCTTATGATTATAAAAGATATAGACAG
Organism: Acinonyx jubatus; assembly: GCF_027475565.1. Classification (NCBI taxonomy): domain Eukaryota; kingdom Metazoa; phylum Chordata; class Mammalia; order Carnivora; family Felidae; genus Acinonyx; species Acinonyx jubatus. The sequence continues at coordinate 52,344,392 of NC_069394.1, forward strand.
AACAGAGAATGGAAATGCCAAAGGGGAGTATCTTTTCTAAAGATAAGGATCCACATGAAAAAATAAATTAAAATGATAAGGAAGTTAAGAGTAAAAAGGCAAGGCCTTTTTTCCCCCAGATATGACCTTCCAGCTCTATACTCCCAAAGTAAGTATTTCAACGTTTTCATTTTTAGTTTTTTAACTCGTTACTATCACCACAACATATGTATATATCCCTCTTTATTCATAAATGCCTGAGAGTCTCCCTTGTCTCCTCATCATGAGAGATGAAGAATTTGGTACCTTGCTCTCCTCCTTTGCTACCTTGCTCTCTTCTCCCTTTCTCCCTTCCACCTACTATTCATTTGAATTATCCCAGTGATTGCCTCTATGACTTTAAGTTATGTAGTTAAATTTCTAGTTCTGAATTAATCATCTTGGGCAGTACCTAAAAATACTATGAGAAAAGGAAATTAGCACACATCCTTCCTAAAAGTAAGATGTCAAAAATGTTTTCTTAATCACTAACTTACGAGTTCGGTAACTAACCTGAGGCAAACCTATTGAAACAATTCTCTCTTCTCTTCACAGGCAGTAGTAGTGCTGACATGTATACTGTGGAGAATTGTTATCAAGTTTCTAAAACCTTATGTTTGACACAGGTATGAATTTGTGGAACACATACACGTACTAGACTGACTGCATACGTTTTCATTCCAACAGACACTCCTATCTTCTTAAAACTTTGATATGACACATGGTTTTAACTCACAACGTGACTCTAATCTGTTCCTAAAGAGTTTACATGTATCTTAAGGCTTCCTGAGTAACACATTCTATTTCAATCCCATAGAAACCCTTCTTTACTTGACAGGGTCCTGGATTTCTAATCAAACTTCATCAATATGATCCAAGAGTAACAAAACACTTACTGCAAAAAAGGTCACCAACTAATGTCCTAGAACAAAGCAGAGCTATCGATTATGAAAGGATGATTGCTTCTATACAGCCCCACTGGGTTAGTCATGGCTAGAGAAAAAAAATGACAGAAATTGACTCAAAAGCTAACATTAATGAAAGAAATGGCAGAGCCATAGCAGGTACTTAACGAATCACAACTGTAAAAGATTGGAACAGTTGTAACATTGTTACTAAACCACAATGGCAGACTCGCCTGTCAGTCACACACTATTATTCCTAATGGGAATGTGACTATTTTCACCCTTGCTATTTTGAGTAACAACTGAATGAATGAATCAAAGACGAAAAAAATAATACTAAAAACAAACCAAAGAACAACTTTCACAAGAATTTGATGTCATATACAAGAGACAGAATTGTCATTTTTCCTACCACACTCCCACTATGCAGAGCAATCACCTTCAGTATCTTCATTAAGACTAATTGTTGGAGGAGGTTATCAAGAAGACATGACCACCAGTTGACCCTCTAGCTGAACCTGGGCAACTGGAGCCTCCCCCCCACAACTTTTGTCCTTCGAACATGTCCTGCTTGCCTTTCCCACTTCCAGAAGCTGCTCCAAGGATACAGCCGTGAGACAGAAATGTGGTGTCGAGGCTATGTGGACTAGGTTTGTGACTGAACCAAGTTGAGATTTTTATATAAATTTATAAGATTCTGACGGGTGGATGTGAAGATCTATGTGTCTTGCAGCCATCTAAGACAAGCCTCTTGTTTGTAAATTCTCTTCCTTATTAAAACTGCTACCTATCAATATGGAGGAATCTACCTCTTTCTTCAGTTTCTCCCTACCCTGTGTGTACAAGGACCAGTTTGAAAACCAACATTAATTTATGTAGGTAGGTCAAACTTCGATTTTCCTAGAAATGATTGTTCAATTTTCCCCATAGGAAGTTAGTGTCTCTTAGAAAACACAACTAACTGTACATTTCTCTGAAAGAATTTATGGTAAGGCTTTTTGGAAAAATGTAAATTTTTAGACATGTTTGTAAAATCATGTGCAGTTATGATGTCCATAATGATGTTACAAATAAATATCCTAAAGTAGGCTATTTAATGTCAAAGTAACTACTTAATAGTAGGTATTATATCATGTTATCATAATATAAAACTTTAAATAGATAGGATTTACTTTCTAAAGATAATTAGCCAACAGAACACTCCAAGAGTGCAAGACAAAAAAAATATCCAGTGAGTTTGAGTCAAATATTTCATTAGTACCCATTCAATGGGTATAATGCAGAGAGAAAAAGTCACATTAGCAAACAAACAACAACTAAGACATAACGGGTGGGAAAGTTGAAGGTAAAATATATGTTTAATAAAAATATATATGTAGTTAGGTTCAAAATATTTTACAAGGCAAAAGGAAACATTTTTTACATATATATTATATACAATATATTATGTATAACATTTGGTGGTAAATAGGCAGAAACAAATAACATTTTAAAGGTTTTATATATTGTTGGCTGTGTAGGCAGAAGACAGGATTATAATAATTGAATTTTTTGAAGTTAAATATTAGTGGCTTTAAAAGAGAAAAACCATTTTAAAAAGTATAATCCATACCTTGATGGTTTCAGATTAGTTACTATGTAAAGAAGAATGACCTGATTATGTGATAGACGTTGTTTAATTCGAGCTTTGTCTTGGGTTTTAGATTTTCCCGAAAGGGAGAAAAGAAATAATAGCTAACGTAATTCAAAACCCTAATTCTAACTGAATCATTTCACCTCCCTATCTATTCATGAATCAGAAATCTACTACTAGAATATATTCCAGTAGAAAACACTTCCGTGCTCCAAAGACTATTTGATACAACAGTTTTTCATTATTCATAGCACAAACAGGTTCCAAATGGTGAAGAATTCCACAGTTGCAGGTTATTACCAAAATACCAAGAAATCACAATTTATAAATATAAATGATTATGGCTGATTCAACATCTCATCAGAACAATTATTACAAGCGTGAAAAAACAATGGACCCTCTTGTTTAGCACAGAATTTATACTAGCTCCTGGTGAACAACATTTTGTAGATGCTAATTTTTTAGATGCCAACATTCTTGGTTTCAGCAATTTTCACTGCATCCTCTATATTGTTAACTGGCTTGCTAATTGTAGCTACCATTTATTGTGTAATGTAATCCTAAACAGTAGGCCAGAGTTATCACTTAGTGGTTACCACAGATACGTTTAAGCCAACGTTAATTAAGGTTATTTATAATTGCTTCACAAGATTTAAAGTTAAGTTCCCACAGAGGTAATTCTTCTAGTTGCTAGTACTATTCAATTTTCCAGTTCTTACCATTTTCAATGTTTTGTTCCAAAGATCAGGAAAACATAGATGGTCCAAAGAACAAAGGGAGAAAGGCAGAAATATTATAATCATGAAGGTACTGAACTGTATCTCAGTACAGCTCTGAAGGTTCAACATATACTTTCCAAAGCCAGTTTAAGAAGAAAGCCAAGAATCAAACTGATATTCTTTTTTTTTTTTATTGTTTACTTTTGAGAGAGAGAGACAGAGACAGAGAGTGAGTGGGGAGGGGCAGGGAAGAGGGAGACACAGAATCTGAAGCAGGCTCCGGGCTCTGAGCTGTCGGTACAGAGCCCTACAGGGGGCTCACACTCAGGAAGCATGAGATCATGACCAGAGCTGAAGTCGGACGCTTTACTGACCGAGCCACTCAGCTGTCCCCAGATTGATATTCTAATCTAAGTAATTTTTTTCTTTAAAACCAAAAAAAGTTTTTGTGTGATGAATAGCTATAACATTTCTATCATTTGACATCTGGATTTTAAATCTTTAGATCATATGATGGTGATGGTATCTCTTTTCCTCCCTCATGTTTTTCAGAACAGCACTGTGTAAGAATCCTACTTAAGTTATACTGTTTAATAATGTTGTTGATGAAGGTATGATGATGATGGAGTTGAGACAGAACAGAGCAGTATTAATCATGGTATCTGCATTAGCAGTTATTTTTGTTGTTGTTTTGGTTGCCATCGTCACCTGAGCCTCATGATTCACTTGGTGTATTAAAACATACTAATAAATATTACCTTAATCTGGTTAGGAAACTGCAACTTGACCATTAATTGTACTTGACCTTTCAAAAGTATTTGTTGAACTTTAAATAATAGCAGGAAGTGAGCATTTTACCTCAATACTCTAATGGGGGTAGCATTTTAAGTCACTATCTCTTAAGAACAAACATAATTAAGTTCTCTGAGCTTCAGATACTACTACACCTTTGTTAATACTACTTCCCCTTTGACCTGCAACCAAAGTTTATCAGTCCTTCAGGGGTCAAAAAATGTCCATCTTCCTCCATTAAGTCCTTTCTGATTATTTAACCCAATATTGATATATTTCTCCTTTGAATATTTAGAGTTTTGATAACCAAATTTAGCACAGAATGATGTACACCTTATTTCTTTAGAGTAGCTTTAGGTTCAGAGCAAAATTGAACAGAAAGTACAGAGGTTTCCCATATGTCCCTGCCCTATACATGCAGAGCCACCCCACTGTCAACATTGCCCCACCAGAGTGGTACATTTGTTATAGCTGAAGAACTAAACTGATACATCATCACCCAGCCTCCATTGTTTACACTAGAGTTCACTCTTGGTATTGTACATGCTATGGGTTTGGACAGATTTATAATGACATGTATCTACCATCATACTATCATAGTCAGTAATTGCACTGCCCTAAAAATCCTTTGTGTTCCGCCTATTTATCCTTCCCTCTTCCACAACTCCTGACAACCACTGATATTTTTTTTACTGTCTCCATAGTTTTGCCTTCTCCAGAATGTCATATAGTTGAAATCACAGAGTATATGTAGACTTCTTAGATTAATTTTTCTTACTTAGTAAAATGTATTTAAGGTTCTCCCATTATGGCTTGGCAGCTCATTTCTTTTTAGTGTTGAATGATATTCCAAAGTCTGGATATACCACACAGTTTATTCATTCACTTACTAAAGGCCATCTTGGTTGCTTCCAAATTTGGGCAATTATGAATAAAGCTGCTATAAGCATATGTGTACAAGTTTCTGGTGGACAAAAGTTTTCAATTCCTTTGGGTAAATGCCAAAAAGTATGATTACTGGATTGTATGGTAAGAATACGCTTAGTTTTGTAAGAAACCACAGAACTGTCCCCCAAAGTGGCTGCAGTATTTTACAGCACTACTAGCAATGAATGAGGTTCCATTGTTCCACATCCTTGGTGCTGTCAGTGTTCCAGATTCTAGCCATTCTAATATGTGTGAAATGAGTGGTATCTCATTGTTGTTTATTTTTAAGTTTATGTATTTATTTTTGAGAGAGAGAGAGCACAAGCAGGAGAGGGACAGAGAGAGGGAGAGAGAATCCCAAGCAGGCTCCGCACCATCAGCACAGAACGTGATGCAGGGTTCTTACTCCCGAACCTTGAGATCATGACCTGAGCCAAAATCAAGAGTCAGATGCTTAACCAACTGAGCCACCCAGGCACCCATGATTGTTGTTTTCATTTACATTACTCTGAAGACAAATGATGTGGAGCATCTTTTCATATGCATATTTGCCATTGATCCATCATCTTTGGCAAAGGATCTGTTCATATCTTTGGCCAAATTTTAATCAAGTTGTTTGTTTTCTTATTGAGTTTTAAGGGTTCTTTGTATATTTGCACTTAGCTTAATGCCCTTCCAAGTTCATTCATGTTGTTTCAAATAGCAAGATTTCCTTGTTTATATGGCTGAGTAATAGTCCATCACACACACACACGCAAACACACACACACACACACACACACACACACACACACAATCTAGGCAAGAGTGCCTTCATGGTTTCCTAGATGTTAAGAATGTTTCCAATCCTTTCCTCTAAATCATTTCATTTCAATGTAAGTCCAGTAGGTTCACATAGAATCTAGAGGAAAATCAAGTTCCCTGGTTAAATGGAGGGAGGGGGAACAAAATAAAAACCAACAGGTATTGTGTGACCCTGCTGATGGGAAATACTTCTCCATATTTGATGTGCATTTCCAGTTAAGGGGAACTAATTTGTGTAATGCACATTCTCTTGGCCCTGCTAGTTAACTAGATGATAAATGTGGAAAGACTGACTGGACATGCTCTGCCTAGCTCCCCTCTCTTCCTCCAAGAAGGAACTTTCTTGCAGAGAACACAAATTTTCCTCTTTTCTATGTGGTTAAGTTTTACCTGGGCAGGTTTCTTGCATGGGCAAGCCCCAGTTCAGAACAATGTGGGGCCAGATGGGGAAATCTGCATAATCCCGGAATTTCCTATTAGCAAGCCTATTTGGCTGACAGATGTAAAGCTACCTGCTCCGCCTAACCTCTGTTGGTATTAAACTTTTTTTTTTTTGGCCTTGATAGTACTTTGGGGTTTTTTCCCAAAAAAATGTGAATAAAGAATGCTATTAGTTGGACTTCCCGTGAGACGCTCACAAACCCATTTTTGTAAAACTTTGTATGTATGTTTACTTAAAAATCTGAAAAATAATTAAACCAAAGTGATAGAATTACAGACAATTTGGGTTTGCATCTTTGCATATTCTAAACTTGTACTTTATGAAGATGTATTATAATTATGAAAAAAGGTTAAATATACATTTTTTAATATAGTGCTGACCTCCTCAGAAAAAGTCCTTTCAGTAGATGTTGTGTGTAGTTCCTGAATATTTTAGACATTTAATAGTATTTTAATAACAAACCACCAAATGGACCGTACAGTTGGAGAAGGTCACAAGAAGTCTCAGGCCTCCTATATTACTAAGCACCCTTTCTAATCAGTTAACAGACTCAGGCCTCCTATATTACTAAGCACCCTTTCTAATCAGTTAACAGACTCTTGGAGTAATCAAAGAAAATTGTCCTTATTTTTTAGCAGTTACAGATCCACATGACTCTTCAAAAACACATCACTGCATTGCATTCTCACGGTAGATACAGAATCCCTTTGGTCCAGTAGAAGCTATAGTATGCTTTAATGGTGACATTTTCCTCCAAATATCACTAACTTTCATAGAAGCCAGCAGCTTCAAAGTGCTGGGTGCAGCAGGCTTGGAATCAGGAGACATTTATTCCCTCCTCTGTCACTATATTTCTGCTCACTTAGCCTTGTTCCATTTTGCCCATCCACAAAATGAGAAAAATAACTCTTGCTTGTTTCTTAACAAGAGTAGGAAGGAATTAAATGGGAATCTATGCATGAATGCTATGATTTGAGATTCTTACAAATAAAGAAAATATATACACGTAAACTTCAGAACTGCCATCAGCGTAATTAATTTTAGCAGTCCATTAATGTAGACTATGTATTTTGTTTGTTTTTTAACTCAACATGAGTTTAAATATATGACATTTTTCTCCAAATATCACTAACTTTCACAAAAGCCAGTAGCTTCAACATGGTAGAGGCTGGATAGGTATCAAAATGGCAGAGGAGCAAGCTCTCTGTGTCTATGAGGAAAACTGGTATTCGACAAGAAATACATTACCCCTGAGAGTTTCTTTCTCCAATCAAGAAATGAAAAATCACTTGTATGTGGCAAGTTAACCAAATAACAGTGGAAGAATGCCAGTTCTAGGAAAAGACATTTTGATGGATGTGGAAGGAATGAAATGAGATGCCTGCTTTATTAAACAGCAGCTGATCTGTGTTCTACCCACAAGAGGAAGTTTACAAAGGACTAGGACAGTTGTGTCAGGGGACAGAAACCCACAATCATCTGCAGTAGTTTAAAAAGGACAAAAGCACAAAGTACATAAAGCATAAAGAGCATAAAAACAAGTGACATCTGATAAAACACAAGAGACTCAGTAGAAGGGCATTACAGCTTGAAGACAGAAAGCAGCAAATTAGGGTCAAGGAAAGAGCTTGTTTCTATGAATTTGAAAACACTGAAAAGACCAGGGAGGCAGAAAACCCCTTGCAACTTAGCAGGGCTACAGACGTCAACTAGCTGGGAAAGGTTATCTTAAATAGTTTCTTTGCAAGAGTTTTGCTTTTCTTTTTTTTAATAAACTGAATTAATGAGCTGAAGCTCAGTGCCCTTTTAAAAAGGAGGCAAAGGAAATAAGCCATTGTTGACAAACATAGCATTAGAAGATTGCTCAAATGTTCTGCAATAGTTAAGCTTTCAGCTTGCCACTAAACCCAGCTGTTGACTTAGGGTAACAGCTGCAGGAAGCACAGAGGGTTAAAAGGATCATTTGAAATTGGGAAATAGGTTGTGAGGGTTTGTGTTCTCTTTTTGAAGTGATCATTTGCCCGATTGCATCAGAGGCTTAAAGAAGATCAAAAGCTCCAGATGCTGTAACCTGCTTTGTTGGAAAGACTTCTAATTGAATCAGGCATGGACAGAATATAATTACGTAAAAAGTAATAAATCTATGATCAAGATTATTTGGAGCTGCAATGTTTGGACTGCTCTAATTCCTTTACTGTCTCTTTTACAAATCATTGGTAATTAGAGACATGCATTATTTCCAAACACCCAATAACTCCCGTCTTGGATAAGAGAAAAGGTGGTCAGAAAAAATTCTTAGGGACTTATTCTATATTTATATTTTTGTTACAAAAATTATATTCACATAAGGAGAGAGTGGGTACAGCATGGATATATGGTTATAATGAAAGGGGATAAACATGGCTTCATATTTGAATTTATGACAAAGCATTTGGACAGATCTGGCAAAGCCTAATCCCCAACAAAACCAGATGGAACAGCATATCCATCACAGAGAGAAACTCACAGGAGTTCTTCTCTAGAATTGCAGAAACAAATACTGATTTCTGAATATTTTTTAGACAGTATGCCTGTATATTTGTTCTTCATATCTTGGCCAACACTCTTCAGATAACTTCTGTGCTCCAATTTTGAAAAACGTAAAATGATAGAACAGTTGAGATGTTTACTTCCAACTCAGTATTGACAGTCAGTCAGTCAAAAAATATTCCTTAATACCCACAGGGCTCATAACACTGCCGTGGATACTTGGAGGTACGTATTAAAGAACAGATATTGTTCTGAACCAAAGAAAATGCACAGTAATGATTTCAGTGATATAGGGCATGTATGTTCAGAGATTCAAACCAGAGACCGGCATTAGAAGAAGAAAAAGAAACTAAATGCAGGAGATGCAAGAAGACATTTCTGACAAGAAACTGAATTTTTTTTCTTTTTACTTTTTGTTGTGAGAGAGCCTACCCAGCAACTATTACAGCCAGCGTCTCCTTGCTACATACTGCCACCTAAAGGACAGCTGGTAATTGCTGGATAACAACTTGTTTTCTTTCTTATAGCTAAAAGTAAATGTCCTAATTAATTTCATGATGCCCCTATTTTTCATGCAGCATTAAAGTTAAGTATGCAAATGTACATTCGATCTTATGTCTATTATCATAAAATTAAAGTGTTGCCTAGTGTTTGAGATTGGTTTAAAAAAACTAAAAAAGTCCCTCCTTGTACATAACATTTCATAGCAAGGCAAATTTTTATTCCTGTTCTATTTCACTTCGGGAAGCAGATTATCAGGACTAGGTGGTCAAAAGATTCTGAATAAAGAATCTTCTAGAATGTGATAAACCTAATGTTCAAATGCAGCATTTAAGGGATGTTTTTGATGATGGTGCTGGCTGGCAGTGAGTACTTTTACCTAAATGTCTCATGAACTGTGATGCAATTAGCCATTGTTTCTCAAGGAAAATGTCACTATGTTTATGCTAAAAAGATTTGGAATTTTAAGATAATCTTTTTGATAAGCATAACAAAAGGAAATTAAAAGTAAAAAGACTTTTTAACAAAGCCCTTAAAAATACATAAACTCAACTCTCAGTACCTGCTGAATGTAATAAAATGACCAAACTATCATGGTTATTAGGAGGAGACCTTTATGAATTAAAAGAAACAATTCGGTTCTTCCAATTTGGTAACAAGAACGTTATGACATTCTCCTCTAGAAAGAATTATCAAATTACTTGCTTGAATAGAAATTGATCACATCAGGCCAGAAGAGCAGCTTCCATGGCAACTGATGCATTAGAAGATCCTAGATGTTCTATATCCTCATTTAGCATCCTGACTGATATGATTCAGAAAGATTCAGTAAGCCCTAGACGAACCGAAAGCTAAATTCGATCCCACTGATTGGCGAAAGCTACAGTAAGATTTCTGGTGAAAAAGATCAACAGACTCCCAAAGATGGACTGAGATTTTGTTCAATGGTTTAAATTCATCTTGAAAACAAATTAATCAGAAACACTTTTATATTGAAAAAGAATCTATTTTTGTTCCATGGTAAACGTGTGACTGGAAAGTTCTGCATACATATTTCTGTTATTCAATTCGCATTCTTAAATGCACTAGAGAAGCTGCTTATTTATAGGAATCATGCAGAGTGTCATTTTGTAAAACAGAATATTCTTATAGTACAAATAGTAACAATTTTCTCTCCTCCCTGTATTTGATAAATAGTGATTTTTAGATATTGAATTTTCTTAAAGTAATACAGCCATAATTTGCAAATAACAAAATGCCCGGAGACACTTTCAGAAGTTACTCCTTGAGAATTCAGAATTCAAAGATACAGCACTGCAAGAAGGAATTTTTACAAGCTGATTATCTCTTCTTTTCTTGTATTATAAATAACAAGCATTTGTGAATTAATCAGGCCTACTTTCAGAAGATAGACATCCTGAAATTCAGGTTCTCAGGTTAAGTTTAACACAGCAAAAATCCAATGGTCTGCCTATATGGTATGCGCCAACTTGGCACCCCAGAGGGAGGAAAATAATACATCAAATTTTGTGGTTAATAAGCTTTATTGTAGCTAAATTAATTTTTTTCCTTTAGTGCTAATTCAAACCTTCAAAATGTGTATCATTTTGGATTGGTGTATATATATTTGTGTGGCTTGCCTTTTGCATCTAGCCATAGACCTAATGAAAGACCCCCTAAAGAAGGATCTTATTTTTAAAACTACAGACAAAGCCCATTTGGGGGTGAGGATTTCTCGCCATACAGTTCCAAGATGTGGTCTGGCAGTAGACATTTTAGTAGGGGATACAACACAGTACAAAACTACTAACCTGGATTCTTTATTCTTTCACAGAATTACTGTCGCTAAGAAGGTCTTTAATCTCCTTGTTTTATTTCTGAGAAAGGTAGCAGTATTTTACTCCAAATAATTTTAAATATCTTTAAATGTTGTATGTAAGGTTCTGCAAGCCAAAAATCACTTTTGCCTGAGATACTAATTCCCACAGAAGAAACCTAGGATGATTTCATCTGCCAAATAACGCGTGGAAAGTGTTTTGCTCAATTTTACTTCCATTTTACCACTGACTTTCACAATTGTAAGAAAAGCCTCATAATAGTTGTGAGTGTTAAAGAAAACATAGAAACTTGTATGCCTACATTACAGGGGAGAAAATACCCATTTTGTGTAATAGCATCTGATCCTTATGGTGCCTATGACAGGCTCTTTACATTTTAATAAGGCATTTATATAACACACTGTTTTTTGAATAGATATATTACAACACTACAAGAATCATGTCACTAGTTTTTACATCATCCCTAACTGACAGACAGAATATCCATCCTGAACCCAGCAGGTAAGGGAAAATGAAATGATGGCCAAAGTCCCAAGTCTGTTCTAAAACTAACTACTATAAGCTCCTTGAGGGTAAGCATAATATCTTATTATCTCATATCCCCTGCTGAGGAGGCTGCTTTGTACAATTTGAAAAACTAAAATGAATCATGGCCTTTGTGCCTTCACATCTCCATTATCTTCACACAGTGCTATCTAATTCCACTGTAACAGAAATCACCATTACGTATTTGCAAATAGTTAAATTTCTGAATTAGAATTAAATGTGGTAAGGACCATATATATATACATATATATATATATATATACACACATATATATATATATATATATGTATATATATATGTATATATATATAGGTTCATCTTCCAGGTGGTTATTGTCTGTATTTAACAAGAGCATTCATTCTCCTGATTCTCCGAAAACTATAAAATGAAATCATCTCAAATGAATAGTTCAAAAGTTTAGATCATCCCAAACAGATGATAAAGCTAATGACAATATGCTAATTTAGTGAAAATTTACCTAAAATTAACCAGAGGACCCAAAAAGGCTCCTATTCTCAGTTTCCTATCACTATTTAATTAATTTCCACAGAAATTACTAATTCCTTCAGAAGAAACCTAGAGTGCTTCCATGTGAAGGTCTGGATGAGAAACTGTAAGACGCTGTACCAGTAGTTACTCTTGAAAGTGGTCCCAGTGATCTGCATCTCCTGCTTCGCACACCCTACGGAGTCCCCTCCCACCTTGAGCCAGGGATGTGCTGTGTGACCAAAAGCATATGGCAGAAAGAATGGTTGTCACTTCTGAGATTAGTTACAGATAACTGCTGTTTCCCCCTTGGGCATGCTCTCCCTGTGCTCTCCCTTTCTCTCTCTCTCTCTCTCTCTCTCTGAGATATACAGATGGATAGAGAGAGAGAGAGAGAGAGAGACAGATATATCTCCTTGAAGTCTCCAATTAAAAACTAGCAAGGAGCATGGCTTCCCAACAACCACATGAGCCAATTTCAAAGCGACTCTGCAGCCCTGGGAGAGTCTTGAGCCCACAGTTCAGCTGCAATCTCTTAATTCAGACCCACCAGCTAAGCTGCTCTCTGATTCTCATGACTATCACAGGAATAATTATTTATACATTATCACAGGATAATTTAATATCTCCCAGAAATTGTCAGATAATAAAAGCTTGTTGTTTTAAGCTGTTAAGCTTGGGGATAATTTGTTATACAGAAATTGATAACTACTACAGATATGCAGGCATATCTAGGGGTTTTACGTTTTCTATCAGTGAAAGTATGATTATAGAAGTAAAATTTTAAGACAGCACAAAAAGTAAACATCTAATGACATAAAAGATGATGATCATGATTTGGTTTTCTAGGCTAAGGTTTAAGACTCCTACATTATGGACTATTGGGAAAGGCTGGAAATCTAAAAAAAGGTTGTGATGAATATTTTTTGCTATGATAAAGAAAGTTTTTAAGACCTGAGAGAGGGAAGAAAATGCCCAGATCAAAAGATTGAACTGACAGTATAAACAGTAAAAATAAATTTGACATAAAAAGAATAATGATGAAAGTGATATTAAATAATTCACAGGGAAAGAGTTTGGCAATAAAACCAAGGTCTCTCATGGGTTTGGTTATGGTCTATCTCTAGAACAGTTAAAAATAAGGATGTCCTACAAATTAAGATTTAAAATGCAACCTACAGAAGTAAGTTGATCTCACGGATATCAGTGAAATATTCATGAGAGATATCTGGTGGGAGATAGAACGTCTGCCCAGAAAAGGAATCAATCTAAAACATAGATGTCACTGAAGAGGAAAGACAAAGAAAAAAATGCCTGGAGAGAAATCCACAGACCTAAGAGCAGAAGCATAATTGGGAACAAACAGGTAAGATTAGGAGGAGTCAAAGGAACAACATCAGTAGGCATGTGGCCTACAGAGTACTTAGCCATATCAAAGTTGGGGATTTCAAAACTGCACAGATGACAAAATAGAGAACGTATAAAGAACTTCAAGTATAATGGTATCTGGAAATGTTATTTTTTCCTAAATGCAAAATATCTGGTAAATTCTAGACTTTCCTTGTTGACAAGTTCATGTTTCACATTTCATAATACCCAAAATACTAACAAGATTTAGAAATGCTTCCATACTGGAGTCTTGGGTGGCAGGGTAGGGGGAGGGTGTGGAGGGATAGGGGTGGAGATTAATGAGGAAGGAATCTAGTTTATATAAGAAATTCCAAACATTAAGGACCAATATTATTCAGTGACTTTTCAAAAAGGAGGGGAAAATTATCCAATGAATATACTAATGATGTAGATCCCTAGAAGAATATGAGAAGATTCTTAGAAAGCAGTTATTTCCAGAAATAGCCCAGAGTCACCAAGAAAATTTCCTTAGTTATAATATCTTGATCTCCATTTTTTTGATAGTATTATAAGACAAATGATCTAGAATATCACTTTTTAAAAGGATATATCCTTATTTAACATATCTTTTAATAAAGTCTCCCCTGAAATACCTATGGAAAACAAAAGAACTATCTGGTTGATAACACAGTTAAGTGGAATGATCATTAGTACCAAAATATGTTGATTATTAGATTGATTAAATTTTAGTAAGGTTCTAGTGATCTATTAAAAGTGGCCCATTAATTTTGGAGGATATATTAAGGACAGATTTACCATACTATTCATAGCATAGTCAGGAAAAATAAATTTGATGACAGAACTAATTTTTTTTATTAAAAAAGTAAATAACAGGATACATTTAAGGTCCTGGATTTAGATTAAATGAACTGTATACATACAGATTGGGAGACAACGGTTAATTAGTCAACTGAAAAGCATTCTTACTGTATTTGACTAAAATCTCAATATTAGTACACAGAGTGATATATTGAAGAAACCTGTATCCAATAGTGTTTAAAATGAGGATTATCTGGGGCGCCTGGGTGGCTCGGTCAGTTAAGCATCCGACTTCGGCTCGGGTCATGATCTCACGGTCCGTGAGTTCGAGCCCCACGTCGGGCTCTGTGCTGACCACTCAGAGCTTGAGCCTGTTTCAGATTCTGTGTCTCCCTCTCTCTCTGGCCCTCCCCTGTTCATGCTCTGTCTCTCTCTGTCTCAAAAATAAATAAACGTTAAAAATTTTTTTTTTAAAAATAAAATGAGGATTATCCAACTTCTGAAAGGTAAAAGTCACTGTATTCTGCACTGACCAGATAATCTTATGGATATGTTTAGATTTGGGCACTACTTTTATTTTATTTTATTTTATTTTATTTTATTTTTTTAATGTTTATTTATTTCTGAGACAGAGAGAGACAGAGCATGAACGGGGGAGGGGCAGAGAGAGAGGGAGACACAGAATTGGAAGCAGGCTCCAGGCTCTGAGCCATCAGCCCAGAGCCCGACGTGGGGCTCGAACTCCCGGACCGTGAGATCGTGACCTGAGCTGAAGTCGGACGCTTAACCGACTGAGCCACCCAGGCGCCCCTGGGCACTACTTTTAAAGGGACAAGTGGGGGGAAAAATATAGAAAGCTCAGTGGTGACTGATCACTCATTCTTCTAGTAAGACTTCTGGATATAAGCTTTTAATTGTCTAATCTGTTCTAGACATTATGCTGGGACTGGACATAATAAGATTAAAAATTATCTTATCCTTGTCCACATGAGCATATGACCCAATAGGGAGGAAAGCAAATATGCAGTGTGCATCTGTGAAGACTGTAATGCAAGAGAAATCTGAAATAATTGGAATGCTCTGCCTGGAGGACGGAGTTAGGGGAAAATGAGAGAGGTCTTCAAACACTTGAAAATATGGCTTAAGGGACACGTCTATATTCATGTGTCATACTAAAGGGCAAGGAGGAAAATTACAGAAAGGCACAATTTGGCCTCAGAACTTTTCAACAATTAGAAATGTGTAGCAAGAGAGTAGACTTCATATAAAGTGGTAAAACTTTATCTTAGAAAATTTCTGATCAAAGGTAAATGAAAGTTGAAAAAATATCATAAGGATTTGTGCCTCAAGGCATGGCTGATGGTGGTGGTGTTGGCGTGTTTAAATGTATTTAACAAGGAAAGGAGAAGCAGGGCAAAGCAATTTACTCTGTCTCTAAGATTCTTTGATTTCATGTACAAAAACTATGAATCTCTACCTTTATGAAATAAGATTTTCATTTTGGTTGCATGTCAAAAATGTGTAATGCTTCAAGAATCGCCGTAATTTAGGCAGCATATTTATGTA
This sequence comes from Acinonyx jubatus, assembly GCF_027475565.1. Classification (NCBI taxonomy): domain Eukaryota; kingdom Metazoa; phylum Chordata; class Mammalia; order Carnivora; family Felidae; genus Acinonyx; species Acinonyx jubatus. The sequence goes on from NC_069394.1 coordinate 52,360,268, forward strand.
AGGGAAAATGTGTCCGATGTTTAAGAGATTGATTCTGATGTGCTGTGCCTAACGGGTTTCCTAAAATAAAGCAACTTTTAGAAAAGGTATAGTTAATAGTTTCGTGTCCAAGAGCCTTATAAATCTAAATTAACTCGGATTTAGGATTGTTTTATTTCACATTTATATATAAAATTGAAAGAAATTATGCTATCTAGGAAATCTATTCATTTTTATATAGCTTTTCAGAATTTCTTTCAAAAGATTTTCTCTTGCAGAAAGCATATTCTTTTCATCTTATTCAATGATTCTTAATACTACCTGAGCTATAAGAAGGTGACTGATATTTTCTTTTGAGATTAATTCAAACATCCTCTCAGGGGATTAATAACACAAATTCTAAGCCATTTAGTACCCACCCCCTGCCATGTGCTGCTAGGTCAGCTAAAGGAGCCAAAACCTTCAAAACATATGACTTATTTTTCTATTATCAAACACATTGTTTTGACCTATAGTTTAAAAAAGACACTAGCCCATTTACTTCTTGCACAACATAACCATGACACAGATTAAATAAAAGATAACTAAATATTAGAAATCATCCAAAAGAAAACATTAATTAGTGTGCTAATTTTTAAATGATTAAGTAGTAGGTATTTGTTCATTTGACCCGTAAAGTAATATTTTAAATAATTCTTCCATTCTCTGTGAAACTCCTCAGGCAATCCTTCATATCAGTGTTTTCCATGGGGATTTTTCTGTGTAGGCTGTCTCACTCTCCTAAGAATCCTATGTTTACAGTATTTATTGATTGCAGAGAGCCAAGAGAAATACATTGGATGGCAGAACTAATTTTTTTAAGTATATTTAACAGGAGGCATTTAAGGTCAAATTTTACAGACTGCCTCCTGAATTAGTAAGATTTAATTTATGTAACCCAAATTCTTGCCAAATAGCAGAAACACACATACCAGCCTTTCTTATGTAAGGCTCAGCTGTGATAAACCACCTGTATGGAAAACTGCCAACTACTCCTCTAGATCAATGTTTCTCAAATTACGATCTTTGGACCATGGGCACCAGGAAATCAACTGCAGTGCTTTTCAATAACACAGGTTCCTGAACCTCATCCTTGATCTGCTAAGTCAGAATCTTCCCAGGTAATCCTTTAAGCAACCTAAAACTTGAAAACCCACATTAAATGTGCCTTATTATATATTTTTTGAAGTTTATTTTTGAGCGAGACAGAGACAGCGTGAGTGGGGGAGGGGCAGAGAGAGGGGGGAGAGAGAGAATCCCAAGCAGGCTGTCCGATGTGGGGCTTGAACCCATGAAACCATGAGATCATGACCTGAGCCGAGACCAAGAGTCCATCGCCTAACCGACTGAGCCACCCAGGCACCCCTATGCCTTATTATATTTTGATCAAGCTAGACAACCAAAGAGCTAGAGCAAGAAAAAGACATATGAGCTCAATGTTGTATTTATTTTACAAACTTTTTAGTTGGACATTGACCATTATATCACACAATTTCCTTTCTGTGAGAACATACAAAGTCTAACTTTCAGGAAAAGGTGTGTTTTTTTTTTGAAGTTTATTTATTTATTTTGAAAGAGAGAGAGAGAGGAGGGGCAGACAGAGAAGGAGAGAGAGAGAACTCCAAGCAGGCTCCCCACTGTGAGTGCAGAGCCTGACACAGTGCTGGAACCCACGAACCACGAGATGATGACCTGAGCCAAGTCAGACGTTCAACCAACGGAACTGCCCAGGCACCCCACTTTCAGGAAAAGGTTTGATTTTTTCCTGGAAAAAGCTTTACTTTTATCTGATTCATGATTCTTACTTCTTGCTTTGCTCTGGTCACTAAACAGCTCAGAAACAAATTTTAGACCTAGCTCTTACAATACTGTAATATGTAATAAGATGCACTTAGCCAGCTATAAGTTTATTGTTATTTTTACAGATATATAGACAGTAAACTGACTCAAATCCAGTTTTGTAGAAAAGTGGAATATAAATTCATAGATAGGTCAGGGTGCCTGGGTAGCTCAGCCGCTTAAGTGTCATTTCGGCTCCAGTCATGATCTCACATTTTGTGAGATTCAGCCTGAACCAGGCTCTCTGCTGACAGCGTGGAGACTACTTGGGATTCTCTCTCCCTCTCTCTCTCTCTCTCTCTCTCTCTCTCTCTCTCTCTCTGCCCATCTCCCATTTGCAATCTCTCTCTTGTTTGTTCTCAAAATAAATAAGTTAACATTAAAAAAGATAAATTCATATATAGGTCAATAAATCTAGTAATGCAATCTAAGATTACTTTCATTATCTTGATAGCCAAATTACAGTTAACTCTGTCGACTGAAATATACATGCTTTATTGCATATGCTTTACCTAGGCCTCCCCCACCTTTTCCTTTAAAATGTTAAAAATTATTTTATTTTTCCCATTCTCCACATCTCAGAAGTGGTGCAAAGGTATCACTGAAAAACCAGGGATTACAAACGTAGGGAGAAATTGGGTCATAGCCACCAAAGGTGAAGTAGAGTTTTCAGGAACAGTGGAGGGGTAACTGAAGAGGTAGACAGACTCATAAACTGGAGCTCTTGTATATAATCGTTTCACCAACAACCTACTTAAAGTCAGTGCCTAACCCAGATTTCAAAACCTTTTTCCAAAAAGCATATCATGAGAAAATTATACAGTGCCAAAATCCATACACACTAAATATACTGTGTTTTTCCCACACTACTAGATTAGTCAGCTGTTAACAAGAAAAAATATATGCTGTCTGATATTAGCTGCTATCTTAATAAATCAACACATGCTAATTTCCAGTGATCACTTTCTTTCATTTTCTTTAGTAAGTTCTCAAACTAGTACTGTACAAATGATCTGTGGCAATGGACCAGTCTGTTGTTTCTTAAATTTCCAATAATCTATTTGGACTGAATACATTTCACAAAATATCTATTTCACAAAATACAACAAAAATGACATTCTAGAAAAATAACAAAAAGCAAGAGACAACATGCAACTGCATTTTAATAATTTTAAATATTTAAAAATTATTACACGTAACATTCCCAGGCAAATGTCTACAAAGGTTTCTAAAGGCTTACTCTATCTCTGTTCATATCATGCAGAGCAGTAACAGTCTGCAGATGAGCGCCTGTGTGGGGGCCACGCTTTACCTAACTTTCGATAAACAGCTGCTGCAACACTCTACTGGTTTATAACTTACACACTGCCTTTCCCATAAATTGTTAGAAAAAGAATTATGCTAGCCCCTCTCAATTTCCCTTAACCTTCTTCTACCCCCCACAATCAGTCAATAACCAGTAAAAGTGAATTAGCAATCCTAGGGCCAAATCCTTTCAGCAATGTGTGACATAACAGAACCAAAACTAATGAGAGTAGCTAAAGGCTCTTTCTCAACTTTGGCCCTAATCTGGGACATCATTTCCTTCTCACCATTATTTCTTCTAAGGATTCCAGTTCAAAGACAGTTACCTTCACCCACCAATATCAGGTTCTTCTGTCAGGGCACAAGGAAAACTGCATTTCTCAATCCTGTTCAAGTTGGGTAAGACTATGTGACTGTATAGCCAACGGATAGGGAGAGGACCTGGCGTCATTCTCCTATTTCTCTTCCCTGGACCAACCAAGTAGCCCAAAACAAACAAATGAACAAATAAAAGAAACAAATTAACCCCCCACTTCCCCCCCAAAAAAATGTTTTCTAGCAGGTTCACTCTAATGTATGATAGAGCCTGTCTCCATTGTTCTGAGTCTCTAAAATATTGTGTAAACCTGAACCCACTGCTGACCTGCACTAAAAATAAAGCATAAGCAAGAAATGAACCTTTGCTGCATTAATTACCTGAGATTTCAGAATTGTTACTATAACGTTATCTGGACTACTGTGGTTAACAGTCTGTTTAAAAAGGAGAGTGGAGAAAGAAAAACAGGTATCACACAAATATTTAGAAATAGGGTATCTATAGTAAAAGTGAAAAGAAAAGGGAAACAAATAATGGCATACCCATATGTCAGGAAGACTTAATTTACTCTAGGCTAGGGAGTCAAGGAAAGTCTCCCCGAAGATGTAAAACTTAAATTGAGACTTTAAGTATGACACGGAGTTATTTAGGAGAAGAGGGAAGATGAGCATTTCAGGCAAAATAAACTGTGTATGGTGGTCTGCAAGCTGGAAAACATGATGTCCAAAATGTGGAAAGGGACCAAGCTTTCCTTCATAAGCTTGGTGACATTCGTGACCATGAGATACCCACCTCAACACGATGTCTTCACCTCATGCTCCTGCAATCCAGTGTTAGACTTCTCTATGATTTTAGGTCTAGTAAGACACCTGTACAAAAGCACACATTCTTTTGTAGGAGTTCTGATTCACCCACTACTTGAAGAACCTCATGTTCACTGCATGCCTGACACATAGATGTGCCTAATAAATAGCTGATAACTGACGGAATGAATAAATAATGAAGGAATAATTGAAAGAAAATAGTTTGCATGTAGCCTCTTCTCAAGCAAAAATGAAAGCTAAAACTCATATTAGAGCTATTCTAAATTTTATGGTTTTCTAAATTGTGTTCATATTGCTTCTCTCCCAAGGATAGAGAATATCAAATTGACTCTAATACAATATGGAGAAAGGCAACATGAATTATTGAAAAAAATCAATTTTTAAAGCGTTAAAAAAAAGCCATTTTATTATTGCCTAATACAATAAACACAAATTCATAGAATACTAGCAATGTTAGGGAGGCATTCTACTACTAGCCCTGTTTTTTTTTTTTTAAGTTCATTTATTTACTTAAGAGAGGGAGAGAGAGCACAAGCAGGGGAGGGGCACAGAGACAGGAAGAGACAGAATCCCAAGCAGGCTCCACACTGCCAGCGCAGAGCCCGATGCAGGGCTGAACTCACGAACTGTGAGATTATTACCTGAGCCAAAATCCAGAGTCAGACACTTACCTGACTCACCCACCCAGGTGTCCCTCTACTGGTCCCTTTTTAATGAATCAGTCTCTCCACTATCTATTGGATATCACCTGTATGCCTAGATTTGGAGGAATAGTAAGTAGTCTCTAGAATCTGTGCTACAGATCTTGAAAAACATAAAATCATTTAAAAAAAAAAAAATCACTGTCCTCAACATGATTAGCTAGATAGACCAGAAGTTACTGGAGATTACCACTGAATCAAAAAAGTGTATGTTGATGAAAGTTAACATATTTGCATTAACATACTCTTTTATTTTTATTAAAATACATGAAACAAAATTAATTGAAAACAAGTTACTTTCTAAAATTCACACATTTTACTCCCAAATCTTTCTCTGTATTACTATTGTGTATAATAAAATTCCTCTTTGTGAAAGGTACTTACAAATAAAATTGACTTAAATTTGGATATACCCATGTGAAGAACAAAAAAGTCGAGAAAACATGTAAACAAAGATAGGCTCTTTTTCCGAGACATACTTTAAAGTTTCTGTTCTTCACAAACTAGTCTGTATGACCTTTTAAGTTCCCTTTTTCCATTGGATGATAAGCATTTATGAGACAGCCACCTTAACATTCCATCCATCTCTGACTCAAGAACCATCTCCAGTTTAAGGAAGGTACTAGTATAATGGTAACAGAACAGATCCCAAATGCTCCTTTTTGTGACACTATCACCCTTGCTCTTTCCAACAAACTACCTTTTTAAAATTCTGCTCTTTAAACTGAGAACAAACTGAGGATTGATGGAAGGTGGGAGGGAGAGGAGGGTAGGTGATGGGTATTGAAGAGGGCATCTTTTGGGATGAGCACTGGGTGTTGTATGGAAACCAATTTGACAATAAATTTCATATATTAAAAAAAATAAAATAAAATAAATAAAATTCTGCTCTTTACTATCTTAGTTTATTTATGGATAACCAGTAATACAATCTGTTTTCAACCTTTAAAAGTTAAGTCATTCAGTTTGAGATTGTCCTGGATATTACTTCCTGATTCTCCTTGTTGATAATTAACAAGACAGTTTCCATGATTATATTTTATATTGATCCATTTAACATTTCAACCTAATGAAGTCATCCTCACTCTGGGTACTGTTCCTTTAGGAATCAGTATCAGATTAGTCACTTATGTAATCTTCAAAATCAAGCCAATGTCTCTGCTTGCTGCAACATCTCATCTACCATAAACATGCTCCTCTGAGACAAAATCACTTGAAATAATAATTACTTTACCTGTTTTCATCAAAATCCATGATTTTGGCCAACTTTATAGTTGCAGTAGTGCTGAATCATATTCTGATAAATTATTCTTAATTTGTATACTTAGCTCTGCAAGGCTAGACTCCAGTTGCACAAAGGCAAAGATGGATGGATGCATTCCTCAGCATGAATACGTCTGGAGCATAAGCACTGGGTCCAGTGCCACTAACATCTGAGAGTCACAGTTTCCCATATAGGCTGGGGAGTCAAATGCATCAGTTACCCTCTAGGCTTTCAACTCATGTTCCTTTTCCTTCTAGCTACAAATTACCCACATCAGGGAATTATCTCACAAAACACTGCTGAAAACATTAGCAGAATTCCATCTCTAAAAATCGGCCATATTTAATAACACGGCATTCATTTATTCCAACAATGGAGACTTCTATCCCGTTCTGTATTCAAGGAACAATATTTAAAAGCAGCTGATACATACATATGGATTCTCAGAGTAATATTCAGCTTTTTAAAAATTCTACTCCCTCTGAAAGAAAAATCCTTAGTAATGTTAGGGGACAGAGTTAATAAAAAGATTCTAAGAAATCATCTTGTGAGAGGATGACTTTCACTTGAAGTCCTCAAGGGTCTTTCCATCTTCCCTATGGACTACAGTTTAAGCTGATAAATAGACAGGTTCTGCCTCAGCCTGAAAGCCTGTAATTTACTTCTGTGTAGAGAAGTTTAAATAGATTTTTCTTTAACTTAAACAACCTTTTTCATAAGCATTTTCTTCTCATAATATTCACGCATCAATAATGTAAGATGGCTGAGAGTGGAAAGATAACTTCTGCATCTGACAATGCAGTGGACACTCCACCTTTTTAGAGTAGGTCATTGGCATCTTTACAAGGTATAGTGAATGATCAGCAGTGACCTTAAAAGGCAATTTTTGCTCGAAGTAAAATAGTCTGGGGTTACATTCACCTACAACTAAATGCAACTTTAAGGCCCAGAGATCAAAGAGTTCCCATAAATACAAAGAAATGTAACACCTTAGCTCATATCCACTCCGAGTCACATATGAAACTCGGGATCAGAAAGAACTCCAATAATGCTTCTTGTTTTGTACCATGCCTTCAGGAGAAAGGTTTCATCACAAGTAAATTGCAGCCCCTACCCTTCCTATGCCTGTGTCTACTGATGACAGAAGGAGAGAGAATTTGAATTATTACTTTTTTTTAAATTTATTTCTTTAAATTTAAGTTACTTAACATACAGAGTAGCATTGGTTTCAGGAGTAGAACCCAGTGATTCATCATTTACCCATAACACCCAGTACTCATCCCAACAATTATTACTTCTGTAATTACTTAAAATTAAGATATAGTAATGTCTATAATTGTATAGTGACTTTCATTTGCAAAGTGGTTTAGCACACATATCTCACACAAGATGGATTTAAAACCAGCAGATACTCAACTTAGAGTTTCAACAATCACTGTGCCTGCTGCCTCTTTCTAAAATCAACATACATCTTGGGGTGTCCGGGTGGCTCAGTTGGTTAAGCGTCCACCTTCAGCTCAGGTCATGATCTAATGGTTCATGGGTTTGAGCCCCATGTCGGGCTCTGTGCTGACAGCTTGGAGCCTGGAGCCTGCTTCAATTCTGTGTCTCCCTCTCTCTCTGCCCCTCCCCCCCCTCAAAAATAAACATTAAAAAAATTTTTAAATCAACATACATCCTTACTTGAATGTAAAAAGTATAAATGAAAAATTCTCTCCACATAATCATCTTACATCATTACAGACACTAAACATAGAGTAGTAATAAAGCAAGACAAATGTTAATTCCTTTTATTGGCCCAGACATAATCTCTGGAATCTCTGTCAGGAATACCAAAATGGGGTGAAGGCCAAAGGGCTGGGGTGACATGAACTAGAGTATAGAAAAAGCCACTCCCATGAGAGGCTAGAGTTAAGAGTGATATGAAGTAATGCACCAACTGCAGCCAGACATTGACATCTTGTGCAATGGGACTGGGAATCCTCTAGAAAAATGAGCACGAAGTATCTGTGGTTAAGTGGACATGCAACAAGTTGGGCAACTGTATCCAAAGAGTGCTGAAAACCACATCAGTGTCTAAGAGAAACAAACGTCCAAACATAAACCATGACTTCAACTTTAGACTTACATTGGGATTAAAGCATACAAGAGACATACTTAACAATTTTTCAGATGAAATATACCTGAAAGGAACAGCTCAACATGTCAAGACTTAAAATAACTTCCCAGAAATGAAATTTTGGGGTAAAAGTGAATCAAATTTTAATAGGAATGTATACTTTCTCATTTTTATTATTTTAAAAAAATTTATGTTTTATTTATTTTTAAGAGAGTGTGAATGAGGGAGGGGCAGAGAGAGAGGAGGGAAGAGGATCCTAAGTGGGCTCTGCACTGACAGCAGTGAGCCTGATGCGGGTTCAAACTCACGAACCACAAGATCCTGACCTGAGCTGAATGAAGTCAGATGTTGAACTGACTGAGCCACCCAGGCGCCCCTATTATTATTATTATTTTAACCACGCAGTAGGGAGGCTAAGAACAAACTAATTTGACAGCATTCAATGTGAAAAGCCTTAATGACATTAGTTGACCAAAATTTCAATGAATCAGCAGGACAGTGCAAATACCAAAAAAGGCTGATGTGGTTATGGGCTATATTCCGAAGACTATTTCAAAAGAAGAAGAACACAGTGTTCACATCTTTGAAAGAAAAAAAGTCTGAATCCAGCACATATAAGTTGGCATTTGGAATGTTGCATTTTCTTCCCTATGCCTGACATTTAAAGAGGGATGCTGGTAACACACAACAGTACTTCCCAAAATGCGTTCAATGGAATATTAATATGTCACAGAAAATAAGGCTACTGTGATCAATTAAGTTTGAAAAATACCAACATCTGCCATTTCAAAGACAGTTTTCTTTAACCCAAGTTCCCTTGGGAAATGCCTATGCTAGTGTGTACAGTGAAGCTCTCAGAAGGGATGGTTTTCAGCCTTTCACAGACGAATATGACCATGGGAACCCTTTTAAAAATGTACTTCTCAGAAGTAGTATCACGAAGGGTGAGCTTGTGATCACGAAGTATCACGGAAATACTACTTCTCAGAAGTAGTATCACGAAGGGAAACGCTGATCTAAAGTATCTTCAAAAGGTCATGTATCCAGTAAGAAATTTGAAAACCATGTTCTTTGAGGTTTATTTGCAAAAACAAGGCCATTTTAATTTTGAAAAGAAAAGACTGGCAAGTATAATTAGTGAATTAAAATAGAAGACATTGATTTCCTTCAGTATTGTTTTAACTTAATTTAATTGCAATCACTGAGTGGAAAATACAGGGGCATGCTTTGGCTTGGTATAAGAAAGATTTCTATCACCATTTTCTAGGAGTCTTCCACGAGCAGCAGTAAGGTTTCCTAAAAGACTTCAGATTTTCTCTAACACTCATCAGTTAGGAAATCTGTGGAAGAAATATTGTATGGATACAAGCTTTAAATTAAAATGATGTCCAAATTAAGTCCAACTCTATGGCTTGTATTTATGTATAACCATTTGTTCTCACCAATCCACCAATGTAACTTCACCATATTAATAACCATCTTAAAACATATCACTTCCTAGTTCATATCACTCCCTAATTAAAACTTCCAGGGACTCTTAGAGTTAGTGGTTATCAAATAAACTCATTTCCTTAGACTATCCATTAGTCATGTCGTTAAGCATACACATAGGAAAAGTCTAGTGTTGTGTGACAAGACAGAAGTGTTGACTGTGTGATACTGAAAAGACACTGCCTTGGAGATGAGTGGTTCCCAAATGTTGTATCAAAATGGTTGGATGATGATGATGATGATGATGATGATGATGATGATGATGATGGCGGCTTTTTTAAAAGTTAAAGATTTCAGGGGTCTCTGCCCAGAAATTCTGAATCAGGTCTGGTGTACAGCTCCTGCTTTTTAGAAGCCCCCCAGTTGATTCTGATATACTAACTGGTTTTGAATCTACTCTCCTAGATTCAGCTACCATTTGTTTGGAGGGTACTGTGAGCACATATCCTCAGGTCACTTGTCACTATTACATTTATGCCTCTAAAGTGAAAAGTGGTAACACATAGGTAAAAGCTAGGACTCCCAAATCCTATATCCTCAAATTTGTTTCTACTCGAGGTTTGGCCCCAAACCCTCATATGATGAACTGAGCTGGCTTTCTTTTAAATTGCAAGGACTTCATCCAGGCTAGACCAATTTAAGTGGCCTAGATGATGCCTCCTTAAACCTGGGCTAGACTTTGGTTCTGAAATGGATTTCCCTTGGCAAGAAACCCCTCCCATGCTGGCAGACAATCCTAGGCCTATCTTTCCATACCTATTGCAAGGCATTCCAAATATGCATAATCCCAAAGATGAGCTAAAGAATACAGAATATGACTCTATCATACTCTCTTTTCCTGAAGAGAAAGCTCTTTTTTTTTTGGAAACTGCTCTCAAGTAGGGCATTTCCCCCTTAAAAGCTGAGTTGGATGAGTTGGATAAAGAAATTGCGGTTTATATACACAATGGAGTACTACGTGGCAATGAGAAAGAATGAAATATGGCCCTTTGTAGCAACGTGGATGGAACTGAAGAGCGTGATGCTAAGTGAAATAAGCCATACGGAGAAAGACAGATACCATATGGTTTCACTCTTATATGGATCCTTAGAAAGTTAACAGAAACCCATGGGGAGGGGAAGGAAAAAAAAAAAAAGAGGTTAGAGTGGAAGAGAGCCAAAGCATAAGAGACTCTTAAAAACTGAGAACAAACTGAGGGTTGATGGGGGGTGGGAGGGAGGGGAGGGTGGGTGATGGGTATTGAGGAGGGCACCTTTTGGGATGAGCACTGGGTGTTATATGGAAACCAATTTGACAATAAACTTCATATATTGAAAAAAAAATAAATAATAAAATAAAATAAAATAAAATAAAATAAAATAAAATAAAATAAAATAAAATAAAATAAAAAAATAAAATCTGAGTTGGAGAACTATAAACACTCCCCAGAAGTCAGTGTTGTGTTCACCTTATGGTTTCAGAAGTGTCACCAACATTTAAAATCTTCTATACTTTTGGTTCAAACTACCTTTCTACCTTTATTCCTCTGTTACACTTACCAAAGAGACCTGCTTGTTCTCTCCTGAACACTTAGTCTTTATTCTAATTATCCATGTTCTCTTATCATATCCCTAAGCCTCTAGACATGCCACCTTTTCTAACCTTGGTCCCTGGAAAGCCAACCTTTATTACACCAGGTGTCAACAAACATTTTCCATAAAGGACCAGAGAGTAAGTATTTTTGGCTTTGCCAGTCATACTGTAACTATCATAACAACTACCCAACTCTGCTGTTATGTAGCATGAAAGTAGGCAAAGACACTGTGTTAACTGAATGGGTATACCTGTGTTCTTACAAAACTTTATTTACAGAAGCAGACATGAACAGATTTGGTCTGCAGGTCATAGCTTGCAAAGTCCTATTTCAGATTCAGATTAGAAGTTATCATCTCTGTACCTTTCATGAAACTTCCCTCCCTTTCACCCCAATCAAGTAGAGAGAATTTCTTCTCTTATGCTCACCTAAAATTTGTACATATTTTTATTATAGCCATTTTCTCATTATACTATGTAAATAATTTACATGTTCAGTTGCTTCTCTAAACAGTGAGTCCATCAAGGATAAAGAGCATGTTTTATTAATCAGCATCAAACAAAACAGCTAGCACCCCACAGGTATTCGATAAATGTTGACTAGTTGAATGAATAAATAAATGAATGAATGAATAATTGAACGACTGAGTAGATGATGACTATAAACGTTAATCTGTGGTGAATCTTGAAAAACGGATAGGATTTAGCAGATGACCCTTGAAATATGCGTTAAGTACTTTTAAATCTAGGAAGAAACAGTTTGTTTTTCTCCCTGAACAACCCCCTTCATTCATTCTATAAATATTGATTGAAGAGTGCCCGCTAGGGGCAAAGCCCTTGAGAATTAACATTCTGCAAAGCAGTGCTTCACAGAGTCGAAGACTATAAAGTCCACTAAGTCATTGTGCCCACTAAATGTGCCTATTATCGTCTGTGCATGAAAGTCCTTTTAAAAGTTAATGGGATCCAAATGCATATAGCAGAATAAAAGAGAGGAAATACCCAGACCAAATTACACAAGAATTTATGACACTCTATCCTTGTATGTTGAATCAAGGGATTTGGGTTATTGAAGATAGCATTCTAATGAAGTCTTTTCATCTGTTCTACACATCACTGTCCTTTCATTAGCAACACATTGGAGAGGGGAGCATGGCATAGCACCAACATACTAATCCTTTGTTTGAGAAGGTCCCTAGGTCTTTATGGTCCCTGTAAGTACCCTTAATCTTCTTTAATTAACTGTGAATTTCTTAATTTGTATTTTTTTTATTCTGTCCAATTGGCTCTCCTCATAGCCATCTGCTCTAATGTATATTTCATAAGTAATTTTCATATATTTTAGATGCTATACTATTCTGCCCAATCATTTATGCAATTATTGCTAAAAGGACTGAACAACAATTTCTGTTGGCTGAAAACTTAATATTTAAATGATGATAATCTAAAGATTTTCTTCAAACATCTGTATATCTCAGCTTGGAACAAACACCAGATCACATTAAATTCCTAGCTCCAGATTTTTGGCAAGCAGGCTTCACGTATGTATTAGAATTCTGAGCTTCTACAATGTTCTGTTGAGGCCAGATTAATTGTAATAACTGAAATTTCACTGGCTCTAGGACTATTTGCCAAGGCTGAACTTCCACCCATTGAAAAGTTTCCCAGAGCCAACCTGAGGTAGTTGAAGAATTCCCAGATGTTTTCCATATTCTCATGAGGAAATCCATTCTCACTTGGTGTTAGTCCTTCTCTCCCATCTCTTGGTAGAAAACATGATCAAATTATAAAGCCCTCAAAGTTTACTGCCATGGTAATAGAGGGGAGGAAGTAAGCCACCCTCTTTGTCATACTTGGTGGGGCAGTTTGGGGGACCTATGCCACAATAGCCTACATATTTTCATGAAACAAGTCTATTTTTCATTATAATGCTTTTAAAAACATGTTTATTTTTGAGAGAGAGAGAGAGAGAGAGTGCAAGCAGGGGAGAAGCAGAGAGAGCGAGACACAGAATCTGAAGCAGGCTCCAGGCTCGGAGCTGTCAGCACAGAGCACGACACAGGGATTAAACCCATGAACCATGAGATCATGACCTGAGCTGAAGTTGGATGCTTAACCAACTGAGCCACCCATCATTATAGTGCTTTTTATTCTTAACACAGACACGTACATATATGTCCATGGATCAGGAATGGGATCAAAGAGAATTTGCAAACTGCCTTCAGAATAAGCTCTTTCCTCTGATGCCATAGTTTGTTTCTGGGAGAAGTTACTTCCCTGATGCATGTCCACAGGGCCAGTTCTTTCCAAGGGTTCATTTCACTTCCTTAATTAATATAATCAGACGTCTCCCACATTGGCCCTTGCCCCACTCCTGTTTGCCACACTGAAATGCCAGCTTATGCTCAAGATAGAATCCTTGCTACAATATAATGCATTTATCCTGAATGCCTTCTTTAAATTAGTAAAGACTATTCATAAAAGTTATGAATTTAAAAGTATTTACTGAGCACTTATTCTATGGGAGTATTCTAGAAGCTGGAAATATAAAGTTTCAAAAAAGTTAATCCACTTCTTTCTGAATAAAAATGACAAAATATAGGTCACATATATTTATATTACCAATATCTTACCAGAAAGCACTGCTTCATGAGGAAAAGTCTTTATATTTTAGAGCTGGGAAAGATCTTGATAATGCCCTCAGTGGCAATGTTCTACAAATGAGAATACTTAGGCACAGAAAAATTAAAGGAATTTTGAAAGTCACACAGCTACAAAGTTGAATATTTATTACTGCAGTCACTTAGAAAGACTAGAAAAGTAAAAGTTTGAAGAAAAGGCTGAAAGGTTCATCATGAACTTCAATGTATGTGGCAATAACGGGCCCTGGGAGCCACCAGCACCAAGCCAGTAACAAGCACCAAGCCAGTAACAGCAGCATGTGTTAGGCAGGATAATGTCAACCTAATGTATATCATGTTTATATTATTTTCCCAGGGAAAACTTGTAACAAGAGGACGTTGGTCACCAAAAAGCATGCCCAGTCGTCATGACCTTATTCTCTGCCCTGCACCAAAATCTTAAAGCTCTTAGACAATAAAGTTATTGTCATGCAGTATAATTTCTGTATACCCACTCCCCTTCCTCCAAATTGTAATCTTAAGGAGGTGTTGGAGTTTTTCCTATATTTATTGTACAGTGTCAAAAGATAGGTCAAAGGACATCTTTGAAATTCTCGTAGGCTAAGAAAAGAGGACATATTTCAGTGTCTTCCAAAAACAAAAGGACTCTGGGAATAGGAGCAATGAATTTGGTCTCTGACAGCTCCTCTGTTTGTGATGGTTATTGGTTACAGGGCTTTACTGCTACCTGGAAGTGTAAATTGCACCCTTGGGATTGTTCTGCACGTAACCTTTAACTCACACTTGATAGCAAACAAATGAAAGAGAGGCAATACCATCAGATGTGATGATTTATTTTTAAAGCACGAGTTTTTTGTTTAATATAAATGTAAAAACATAACTTTCCCTTCAAGCCAGCCAGGTAGTTTAGGCAATTTATCAAACTAGAAGCACTGAAGCTCTGCAGTAAGAAAGGAATAAAATGCATTTGTGCCCGAGTAATTGTCTTTCTCTTCCTGAAATCTAGGAAGATAGATTTGGGGTATAGGTGATTCCAAAGAATGATTACAGTCACACAAAGAAACTCCCTCATGCAATTAGTCTAATTTCATTTCATCTTTAATTTTCAGAGGCACTACCACGTAACTAATGCTAAGTCTCCTTTTGCTCTTTGAAAATTCACTGTTTTGTGAATTATTACTTCTTCAAGAACACTCTTGTCAGCTCCTCATTCACATAACGAATGCAGTCCTTTCAAAAGCCATTTTTTTCCTTTTGTCTCCGTTGATGAAAGCTATTTTACGACCTTTGCACAAATCCTGCCCAAACACAAAGCTGATCCACACAGTCACTCTGTAAAGTGTAAATTGTGTTGTGACTACTCTACCCACTCATTCCCTCAAGTATTTACCGAGCACTTATTCTATGGAAGTATTCTAGAAGCTAGAAATATAAAGATTAACATAAATTATAAGCACCTTGACCTCATGGAACCTAATATAATGAGGAGAAGACAGCAAGGGGAGAAGAATAAATAAGCAAGATCATTTTCTTTTTTTTTTTTTTAATTTTTTTTTCAACGTTTATTTTTGGGACAGAGAGAGACAGAGCATGAACGGGGGAGGGGCAGAGAGAGAGGGAGACACAGAATCGGAAACAGAGCCTGACCATCAGCCCAGAGCCTGACACGGGGCTCGAACTCACGGACCGCGAGATCGTGACCTGGCTGAAGTCGGACGCTTAACCGACTGCGCCACCCAGGCGCCCCAAGCAAGATCATTTTCAATAACAAAGTGATCTGTAGTAGGGAGGGCAGTTACTTTAAAGTAGGTGTAGAGATATAATCCCCTGAGAAAGTAATATTTGAGCTGAAACATGATTGGTAAGAAGGACTCAGGCATTAAAAGATCTAAGGGAAGGGGCACCTGGGTGGCTCAGTCAGTTAAGTGCCCTTGATTTTGACTCAGGTCAGGATCTCGCAGTTCCTAAGATGGAGCCCCAAGCTGGGCTCTGTGCTGACAGCACAGAGCCTGCTTGGTATTCTCTCTCACTCTCTCTCTCTCTCCGTCCCTCCCCTGCTCACGCTCTTTCTGTCTCTCTCAAACTAAATAAACTTTTTTTAAAAAATCTAAGGGAAAACATTTTGTGTAGAAAAAATAACCAATGCCAAGACACTGAGTCAGGAAAGAGCTCAGCACATTTAGGGAACAGAAAGTGGGCCGGTGTGTTGAACAGAGTGAGTGATGGGGAAATCACAGAGGTAAGTTCTAAGAGGCAGACATGGACCAGATCAGAGAGCCTTGCAGGTCACTGTAAAGGATTAGATCATTTCAAGGTGCAGTGGGCAAATATTTTAAGATTCAAAACAAACAAAGACTTGATATGGAAGTCTTCAGGAGGAAAGAAAAGAGAAAGAATGCAGTAATTTATTCTATATTTTGGAATGAGTTTGCCCGTTTGCACAGACATTTTGAAGTTTCAGAATTCAGTGGAATGTTGGTGTAGTACAGCCATTCTACAGACTGAATGCTTTCTGACTGTTTTCAGTTAATTAAGCTTTGATGTATAATCTTGTTCTGAAGATGCATAAAAGTGAAGAGATTATAGCTACCTAGCACATACACTTCCAAATGTTTAGTGGAGACTTCAATGAATAGAAAAAATAACCTAAAAGAACAACTTGAACCCCAGAAACAGGGGCAAATCAGCATAAATGTTTTAAACCTGAAGTATCCTTTGAATCATCAGGGAAATCAAATTGGCAATTAGACCTTCCATTCTCCAACAAATACAGAAGACCCCAGGCTGATTTTCATTATCAACATGACAATCAAATTTCAGAACAAGATATACTTTAAGCTGTCTTGCCTTTGCCTTCTTCAAACACATACTCACAATAGAAAGAAAGTCAAATGAGAGGGCTGTTACATTTAAATTAAAATTTTATATATCACACTTCAGAATCTGGAGTAGATGTAATGTTAAGACATTTCAAAGCACAAAAACATAAAGGAGATAGACTATACACTAAATCCTTTCATCTGTTAAATTCTGCACCATTTTCCACATACTGTCAGAACAATGGGAGAAAACACACAGGAAATTATTTCCAGAATCAGATCAGAAAAATTAAGGACCACTTTCTGTGTAATTTACTGTACACTTTGGAAACAAAGTTCTTAGGCCCCTGAAAGCCTATTTTTTTAATGGTTTTTAATGTTTTATTTATTTTTGAGAGAGAGAGAGAGACAGCGTGAGTGGGGCAGAGAGGGACGTAGAATCCAAAGCAGGTTCCAGGCTCCGAGCTGTCAGCACAGAGCCCGATGTGGGACTCAAACCAGCGAACCACAGCAAAATCATGACCTGAGCCAAAGTAGTATGCTTACCCAACTGAGCCACCCAGGAGCCCAACCTCTGAAAGCCTTAATAAACTTTGAGCTACATTTTATGATGCTAAAGGCAATGGAGCTCAAGGCAAATCTCTACTCAAAGATAGAGCTGATCTGATGCACATTTTGAGTGTCCACTATATCACAAGAATTAGAACAGAGAGAAGAACTAGGCTCAAAGTAAGCAAAACTAGTCAACTGAATGTGTACTGCATGAGATACCCCTGCAAATACGGTCCATGTGTCTTTAAAAAGAACTGGAAATTCAACCTGATTCTCCTTGAGAAGAATCCCTCTGTACCCTCTGCCCACTCAGAATATCCTGCCATGTTCCTTCCCTTTTGGTCTTTTCAACTCTAAGACATCTTAGCAGTTTAGATGAGACTCTTGGCACATCATGGTCACTGGTGTGTTTAGGCTTGGCAGAGACTGGGCCTGATGATTCTGTCTTTCTAGTACTTAAATTCTGTTCCGCCTTTTGATCTGAAAGATCAGAGACCCAGAGAAAGATGCAAATACCAAACACCGGCAAAGCCCAAGAATCCCTCAACAGTTTTACCATTACTTTCAGTCAACATTAGGTAAATGTGAACTGAATTTGAATGTTTACTGAATACCTATAGTAGAATATATATATATATATATATATAATTCACAAAATATATATGCAAAAGAAGCAAAACACCAAAGATAATTTAAATATTTGTTTCTGTTTCAAAATTTAAATACTTAAATTCAGTTCCTCTCTGACAATGTTCCTCTGATTGGTCTTATTATTTTTTGTGGGAAATGGAAACTGGAATTAAGTTGAAATATTCCTGAAGAAAAAAAATGTAAGATTAGGTAGCCTGCTAATTAGGAAAGAGCAAGATAGCATAGAAGTTTAGCATGTACACTCTGGAAGTAGGTTACCTGGGCTTGATTCTGGCTCTTCTACTTAGTAATCATTAACCTCCATTGCCTCAGTTTCCTTATTTGTAAAACAGGGATAATAATCATACCTGCATCATAGTGCCTGGCAGGTAATTAAATGAAACGATATATATAAAGTCTTGAAAACTGTTTCTGGCATGTAGTTAAAACCATATATACCTGTTAGCCATTATTTTTAAAGTTACAAATGATCAGCAGATGTTGAAGATAAGTAAAAGTCAATTGTGGAGACCAAATTTAATGAAGTGTGGGTAAATTACAATTGATATTATTTAAAAAGTAGTTATGAGACAATATAAGGTAAGAAAATATTATTTTTTCTTAATTTTAACTATAGTAGGGAAAGAAATGCAAATAATAAAAAAACATAAAATGGTCTATTAATAAACTGATGATAAACATCTAATAAAACAGGAAATACATTCCTAGCAAAATGGTAACATGAAAAATCATGAACAGAGTTAAAAATAGTTGATATCAAATTGAGGCTCCATCACTGATAGTTAGGGAATCTCTCTGATATTCAGGGGGTTTTTTGCTATAAAATGGGAATATTATAAAACATTCTCATAAGCTTGAAATAAATATTCATTGAAAGGATGATTGTAAATAGCCCTCAGTGTCTGGCACATAATAAGCATTCAATAAAAGTTTTCTATTCTTTCAATAATGAGGTCATCAAGATCAGCCCAACCTTTCTACAATACCAACCCGCGGTACCATAGTCTGGGGTAGAGTTGGAGATTGAGTCTACAATTGATCTACCCTAGGAAAGCATTGACTGTCCCAAACATGTATCTTAGCAGGTAAGAGTAACTGAAATAAATTTGAAGTCCGAAGAAGAAGAAGAAGAAGAAGAAGAAGAAGAAGAAGAAGAAGAAGGAGAAGAAGAAGAAGAAGAAGAAGAAGAAGAAGAAGAAGAAGAAGAAGAAGGAGAAGGAGGAGGAGGAGGAGGAGGAGGAGGAGGAGGAGGAGCACCTAGGTGGCTCAGTCGGTTAAGTGTCTGACTTTGGCTCAGGTCGTGATCTCATGGTTTGTGAGTTCGAGCCCCACATCAGGCTCTGTGCTGACAGCTTGGAGACTGGAGCCTGCTTCAGATTCTGTGTCTCCCTCTCTCTCTGCTGCTCCCTGGCTCACACTCTCTTGCTCTCTCTCAAAAATAAGCAAACATTAAAAAATAAAATTAAAAAAAAAAAACAAGAAGAAAAGGAAGATTCTCCTCTCTACAGCTCTATAGCCCAAGATTGTTTTATTACCAAGATTATGCAGATCAATGTACCTTGCCCAAGATTTATTGAGTTTAGTGAAATGTGATGGCCCTTAGCAGACTGGGTTGTCCTCAAGGATAGCCACAGACCTCAAATTATTGAACTGAGACAGATCTGGCAAGACAGAGCAAGCACAAGTCAATTAAAAATAAATCAGTGAGTCTTTATAAACAGTGGGAATCGCTGCCTCTCCTTCCTGTGTTTACCTGCTTGGTGTTCACAGAAGTACACATTTGTACTTCAAGCAGATGCTTCTGCTCTTTCACTTAATGATAAGGGGGATCGCTGGGGTAGGATTGTGGGAAGGTGGACTCCAACAAATGTGGCATTTCACTGTAGTCAAAGGAAAAGGAAATCTGGCAAACAGAATTTTCATAGGCCTACTCATCTGTGCAACTACTTGCAAGAATATTTAAACTAATACTGTCATGTAAAAATATGTGACCTATATGTTTAAGATTTTCTAGTAACTAAAGAAAAAATAAACAGATGAAATAATTTTAATAGTAACTTTTTAACTAGATATTTCAAAAATATTACTTCAAGATGTAATCAGTACAACAATTATTAATGAATATTTTACATTCCTTTATTTTGTATTAATATTCAAAACCTAGTGTATATACATACTACATGTCAATTCAGACCAGCCACATTTGAGTATATTAGCTGGCATATTAGCTCGGATCTAGAGAGTATACATGAAACAAGAACAGTAGACTGGGTTTTACTACTCCTCTTTAATGAACATATTATGTGAGTCTAGCAAAAAACAAAAAACAAAAACCAAAAACCCCCTAGGAATATACCACCACTTGAGATAACAAAACCTAACTTTTTTTTGAGTCAGTTTTTAATCTATTTCAATTCCTAAGTATAACCTAGGTGAGATATATGGCTGCAACCATCTTATTTGGGATTACTCGTAAGAATTTTGAAGTAGTGGGCTCTAAGGGGAACTCATAAATACAAGGTCAAAACCCACATTGATATACCCTTCAAAGTCATTCTGAAATTCTTTATCAATGTTAATTACAAGTACCTAAGAAGATAGATATTTGCTGAATGAATGAGCAAATGGACGAAGATGAAGAACATATAAGTGGGTAAATTCATAATTTGTATTTTTGCTGATAAAGATTAATTCTATGTTTGTTGAATGATTTTATAGCTATGGAAAGATGATAGGGAGATAGATATTAATATGGGTATCTAAAATTCCTCTTTCAAGTAAAAATTACAGAAAACCTAAAATTACTTCTAAATCAGTTAAGGGCAGGGACTGCATAATCAAGACACAGGCATAGCATAAAGAAATCCAGGATGGACAAAGGAAGATGAAAATTAGAAGAATATTAAACTCATTACTTAAATTTTCTCAAGACTGTCTAAATCTGTTTTCCAAGTGTTCAAAAGTTGAAGAAAAATACTATTTTTACCTTCAGCTATATTCCACTTAAGCCGAAAAAAATCTTAAAATAATCATTAAAACCTCATTATCACCTGTCTGTATTATTATGACTTGTTCTTGCTTCCTATTTTTTCCCATGTTAGCTTATCCAAGACATTAGAGCAAGGTCTTCATACAAGATGCAGTTTTCATTACACTATTTCCATACTCAAGGTCTTCTTGTCTGCCATCAGATCAACTCCAAACTCCTTGGCATCCTAAATCTTCTGTCAGATGCCCACATCTAATAATGTCTCCTGACTCACTACCTCATCAGCCACTCCTCTTTATATTTCTGCACATTCTGTTCCTAATAAATTATTTATGCCCAGAGTCTATGAGAAATGGTGGAGAAAGACATGCCAAAGTGTTCTATGAAATTTCACTCTGTCCTTTCTGAGGCCAGTCAGAGTGCCCATGAATCAGCTGCAACAGACAGATACCCAAACCTGGCCAGGGAACAGCTATAAATGTGAAAGAAGAAATTATGGGATCAAAAACACAGGTATGGGCAATCTGATTTTATGAGATCAAAAACACAGAATGGGAAATATGTTCAGCTGACATGTTAGAAACTCTTGCCAAAAATCGAATAAGTAACTAAATCCTGAATCATTGAAGAGTTGCCCAGTGCTAAGGATTCTTAGTAATAATATTTGAAGGTCTGTTTTGTCAAGGCGAGTAAAATATGCCAAATTAAATGACCTGTCCAGCATGCGAATCAGCCTTGGAAATTTTAAGGAAAGAAGTTTTTTGGCATACACAGAAACTCTGCAAATTAACCAAAATCATGGCTAGATGATAATTCTTATTACTTTAACAGGAAGTCAGACCTCAGAATTATTAAGATGAAGTTAAAAATATAATACAGATAACTTGAATCACAGGCTGCTGTGCTACCTTTATTCAGAGAGATGTAATGTCAGTTACGTAACTAAATGTAGGAGAAACTCCGTGAAAGTTGATTTGACAATACCATAAACTCCATAAAAGTGGGATTATATCTGATTCATCCCCCGCTCGATTCCCAGAACCTACAACAGCAGACACCTTAGAATCTGTTTTTCAATTCTTTTAGCTATTCATGACTGCTCAGTGAATACTCTGGGTATCAGAAGTGTGTTGTTAAATGCATCTCAGTCCAGAACCATCTACAGTATATTCTATGGCCCAACAAATTACTCTACTTCCAAGAGTCAAACAATACTCTGGAAGGAACAGATCTGAGTCCTTTATGCACAAAGCTGTGACTCTGAATGAGAAAGGGAATATTTTTTACAGGGAATGCCAATATAATTGTACCCAAACAAATTAAAAAATAATATCATGCAGTTTTTAGAATTTTAGTCTAGAGCTACATAACTGTATGGATTTCGGTGATATGTAGTTTGCTAATTTGTTAGAGTTGAGTTTTTCTTTCTCTTAGAAATATCCAAAAACCCATGTTGTTTAACAGTGTCAAATACATGGAAAGGGCTATATAAGTTTTATTTAGTATCATTATTGCTCTTTCTAATATAAAATTTTATATAAAAGAGGCATTCTTTTACTTAGGGGAAAAATAAACAATTTATAATTTATAATTAATTATAATTTAATTTTGAAAAATTTAAAGTGTGTTAAAGTTGGCAAATAAGAGGTCTACTACAAGGTAATCATATTAGAACCTCATAAGCATCAATGTATGTCTGATATAATTATGGTCCAAAAAAAAATTCTGGCCAACACTGGTGTAACTACTTTTTTCCACTGTTCTCCTATTCTTAATATGCCTTAATATGCCTCAACTACACCAGGATCATTTGTTATAAAATACTTATAAAAGCCACATTGCATACTAGTCAAAGCAATGTGATATATAGCGCCCCTTTCCCCTACACCCATGCATACATATGCATACATACACAAATGCACAGACATATCTTATTAAAGAAAACGGAAGTCACCTAAAATGGTAGAGTCCTACTATTATTAGGTACATATTATAGTATGTGCTGTCTCATTGACTCATAAAGAAGAAATATTAGTATTTCCACTTTACAGATGTGGAAAATGAGTCTCAGATACATAAGATGATTCTCCTGCAGGAAGGTGGAATCAGGATAAGAATCCAAGTGCTTTGCTTCTTTAAGCTCTTTCTTTCTACTCTGTGACTCCACTTTTTCTAGATCTTTGTCCTTGAAATAACATTTCAGGAAATTAGCAAAGCCTCACATTTTCCCTCAAATTAGTTCTGGTACAGAAACACAGGCACACACACAATTGCATATAAAAAGTTTTGAAATGAGGGTATCTAGTCAAGTGTGGTGGACATCTGCCCATGTATGAGGCATACCCACTGCGAAGACACAATGAGAGGAGCTAGATAGTTGAAGTGCTTACAAACATATTTTAGAGTCCAAGCCCGATCCCTCCACTTAACAGCTGTGTGAGCTTGAGCAAGCTGTAATTTCTCTAAGCCTCAGATTCCTTGCCTATAAAATGGGTCTAAGAATACTACCACGCACTTCATAAGGCTGTCCCATGGAGCCCTTAGCTCAGTGCCCAGCACTCAGAGCAGTTAAAACAGGCTGTCTCTACAGGTTCAAACAGAATGAGCAGAAGAGCCATTTCTTGGTCCCTAAAACTGCTGTCTAGTTTTTGGAAGCAATGTTTCCCACCACTAACTGTGGAGTGTTTTGCAAAGTGAACTTTGCAGGCTTTCACAATGAGAACCAATTAACTCCCATGCTGGGCTATCGTATACTGGCTGTTGAGAGGACTGTATGGTTGAAGAGGCTAAGTTGCCAAAGTTCAAAAAGCAACTCCCTCAGCTGAGCTACATAAAAGGAGAAAAGGTCACCTTTGACTGACTTTTGCTCTTGGCTATCAAAGGTGAACAGTTTTTTGCAGCATATTCCCCATGTGCTTTAACAGCCCCCCCATGGATGCTTTTGATAGAAGGTTGGAAAGAAATGTTAAAGAAGTGAAATGTCTAAACTAAGCTTCCTCTCTGCAAGAAGCTGCCGCTACCTTCTGTTAGAACTACTTCTAGCTCCACTGTGGTGCACCTTGAAAAGGACCCCTTACAAAGCCAAAGATACAAATAAAGAACAAAAATCTCTGCTACAACTCTCCCTTAAAATGCTTTTAGAATATCTTTGAAGGTTTTTGCAAACATTTAGGGACTCATCTGGAAGATTATTCAGGAAGGGATGCCCAGATTTCAAGTGCATGTTGATAAGTTATTAGCATTTACCTCATACAAGATTTCAAAATCACATAGTTTGAAGGTTAAATAACATATAAGCATTACTAATGTGCACAGTCTCTACAAACTAAACAGTCTGCATGAAGCCATTATAACCATCTGAAATGAAACCACTCAACCAAAAGAAGTATTTTGGTATGTATAGGGCAAAATAGTTTGTTGGATCGTATTGGTTTTTTGATTTTAATGAACCAACACGGTGCTTTCCTTTCATATAGAAAAGCTTAAGAGGTAATGTTCATTATTATAGAAACATCCACATGGACAAGAAATAAGCAGTTATGGGAAGGGGGTGAGGAGTACATACATCTAGGAACTACAAAGAGATCCAACTTGGACACAGATGGTAGCATTTAAACTTAATTTTATATTCTTCAAAGAGAAATGCATGGAAGTAGAAGAAGTAGACAATGTGCCTTTGCACTTTCCAGTTAACTAGAAAATTCAGTGGCATCAGTTTTTCAAGCATGTATTAAGATCTAATATTTTGTGTGATGCAGCTCTTCATTTAGAAAGAGCTTTCCAAACCACCACCAATGGATAATATAGTTACAATGACTCTTTCAAAACTGATACATTTCAATAGGAAAGCAGTGTGGTGCAGTATTGTGATAAATTGGATTATTGTATTCAATTCTTTGCTCCTTCCCTATTATGAAATTATTAATCTATTCCCTTAGCCATGTAGTCTCAACAGTTCTTCCCACTTTGAGGATGCTTCCTCACCCCCATTTACATTGGGCTTGGCCATGTGACTTTCTTTGAACTGTTTGTAGATATGACATGAACAGACGCATTAAAAAGTGTCTGTGACCTTCCAGGGCACCTCCAATAGCCATGACAAAAGTAGACCCCTAGCACACCCAAAATGAGATACATAAGCACACGTACACCCAACACAAATCCGGAGTCAAACCCGGCTGACCCACAGCCTGAAGCTGTTCTGCTCCTGCAGACCCACAGATACAGAAGTGAGAAAAATAGACAGGTATTTTAAATTGAAAGCCTGTGAATTCTGGGGTGATTTGTGTAGCATTATTGAAGCCATAGCCTGTCTTTTTTGTTTGTTTGTTTGTTTTTTCATGAAATTTATTGTCACATTGGTTTCCATACAACACCCAGTGCTCATCCCAAAAAAATGCCCTCTTCAATACCCATCACCCACCCTTCCCCTCCCTCCCACCCCCCATCAACCCTCAGATTGTTCCCAGTTTTTAAGAGTCTCTTATACTTTAAGCCATAGCTGCCTTAACAAGTATTTAGAATGTGTACTTCAAAGTCAGAGGTCTAGATCTGAACAGCCATTCTGTAGCCTGTGTAACCTTGGGCAAACTTCTTAACATAAACTGTATATGCCTGAGATATGATCACTCTATAAATAGTTGCTGTCCTCATTGACATCACCATCATCATCTTTATAATCAAGCCCTTCCTTCTATATCTAGGCTTCACTGAGTCAATGGTAGCTTGTATGAAAATAACTTGCGTAAAGCAATTACAATAGTGTCTCACACAGAGTAGACCCAATAAATATTTCTTTCCTAAACAATCTTTCCCAAAAGGTAAATGCAGAAATGAGACTCATGATTTTTGTTTCAGGAGCATCCTATGCCAAATAACCACAGTGACCAAAAATACATTATTATTTTTCTTTGCAAAAAGTGATGCATTTAAAGCTACCCTCTTAGTCCACCCCAGACTGAGTCCACCAAACCCCTTATACTTCTCTGGTTCTTAAATCCATCTAATATTTTGAACCCAATAGTCTGTGTAGTACACACACACACACATGCACACACACACACACACACACACACACGCTATAAGTACTGCTATGAGTCCTCAGCGGGAATTTCATAAATATCTTGGGATATACTATCTTAGGCTGTTTGGACTGCTATCACAAAGTACCATAAAATGAAACGAATGGCTTAAACAAAAAAAAACATTTATTTCTCACAGGTCTGGAGGCTACAACTTTGAGATCAGGGTGCCAGCATGCTCAGGATGCTGGTGAAGGCCATCTTCCAGTTTTATATGTGGCCATTTTTTCATTGTGTCTCCCATGGGTGGAAAAACAGATTCTGTTTCTTACGTTTCATCTTATTAAGAACACTAATCCTATTCATGAGGGATCTACTCTCAACACCTAATTATAGCCCAAAGGCCCTACTTCCTAAAATCATCACACTGGAGCAGGGTGGGGAGTGAAGATTTCAACATGAGTTTGAGGGGGACACATTCAGTCTATAACATCTACCTTGTGGTTGGCACCACTGTGTCTGTTAGACTCTGCTACCACTTCCACTGGGTACCACCATACCACAGCCCTCAGGTCCCCTGCACTGACACGGCTGCTAATTCCATACCATGGCCTTTGCTGGTGCTACGAATGCGGCGAATACCAAAGTACCAAGCTACCCAGTGCTCTATACTAATGGGAGAAACTGATCCCTTCTCTCATTCTTCACAATGTCACAAATAAACCAGTGTAATAATCTCTTCTTAGTATCTTACAGAGGTTTTGGTAAAGGTAGTTCTTTCACTCTTTATTCACAATGCTCGCTCTCCTAATACCCAAAATTGAGTCTGTCATAGAAGGAATAGGGAGGGAAGAAGCTGGACTAGAACCAAATCTGAAAGATGGACACCATTCTGTGACTAGTACTGCCCCTCTGGTTTGACAGCTAAAGCTCTGCTTTTGGGTCAAGCTTGTTTTCTTTGCCTCTTCCTGTAACAGGAGTTATTTTCTGTAAAGTCCTTTAGTCCCTCTTTGCAAATTATCTTTTACTATACGTAGTCTCACTGATCTACAAAGTCAGACTTATAATAATATTGCCTAGAGCCCCCTGCTATAAACATAGTGCTGTTTAGTCAGTGTAAAACAAAATGAATAAAAGATGAGGACAAAAACTTGAGTCCAAAGAAGTTAGATCGAGATAGTCAGCATTATTTTATTTTTTTAACCACTTGGTTATCTAATAAATATCTCAAACTTAGCATATCACAAATTAAACACTTGATTCTTCAGGCCACCCCCAAAACCTGCTATTTTATAGTCGTCCCGTTTGATAAAAAGCAATTCCATCCTACTATTTGCTCAGGCCAAGAGTCTTCAAGTCACCTTTGACTCTTCTGTTTCTAACATTTCACGCCTGAAACATCAACAAATCTTTTTGGCTCTACATGCAAAATATATTGAGAGTCTAGCCACTTCTCATCTTTTCCCTCACTAACTCTGTTGATTCAGGCCCCCATCACCTCTCAGCTGGATGGCTGTAAAAGCTGCCAAAGCGATCTCTGCTTCCAAACTAGACCACTTACTATCTATTCTCAGTAGAAGCCTGAGTGATTCTTTAAAATTGTAAGTCAGGAAATACCTTTGCTCTGCTCTTAGCCTATTACTCCTTTCCATCTCGCTCACAGTAAAAGCTAATGTTCTTATAACATAATTCTTATAAGACCCTTCATCACCTGATACCCAAGTCCTTCTCTTGCTCACTGTTCCAGCCTATTGATCTCCTTGCTATTTCTTCATTTCTCCAGGTCTGCTCCTATCTTAGGGATTTTATCCTCTGCCTGGAATGCCTTTCTTCTAAATATACTCTTGGCTAACTGCCTAACCTCCTACAAACATGTGGTCAGATCTCATTTTCTCAGAAGTCCTATCTTCACACTACTAACTGCCGTCTCCCAACCCCACTTCCCCATTTCCCTTACCTTGATTCTATTCCTTCATTTTTTTTTCAGAGTATTATCAGTACCTATCATAGTAAATAATGTATCCATTTATTGTTTCACTGTCTTTTGTCTATCTCCCCTCCCTCATGTAAGCTCCATGAGGGCAGGGTGCTTTACCTATTTTGTTCATTAAACACTGCTAGTCATGAATGAGCATATGAATGAGCATATACTAAAAGGAGGAAAATCAAAATTATTTCATAAAGTAATTAATGTTTATTTATATCAAATAGTCCTTGCCACATCGGTGCTTTGCAGAGGGCCAAAGAGAGTTTTGAAATCTTACAAAACAGTTTTCTCTCTTCAATTCTAGAGTTATTTTTAAAAATATTCTGTCTACACACCAACCATCCTTTTGCACCCACACACGTTCTAATTATTTTATCCATTTCAAATGTCTTACAGATACAAACTTCACATTTGTTGATTCTCTACCTAGTCTCCTGGAACCTAAGAGGTATAAACTAATATGCAAATACCAATTAGTTCAAATGGTTACATCATGATATAATTTTCAGTAGCAGGAAAATGTTAAACACAGCTAATGTAAAAATGATATAGATGACATATGCCACAGAAAGAGGAAGACATTTTTGAATAAAAGTAAAGTTACATATGAGCTTCACAAGCATGTCTTATTCACATTCTCTCTAAAACAGCATGTGCTTCTTCAAGTTCACACATATATCCCAAACATAACATGTCAAAAACAAAATGCTTTTCTCCCCATTCCCCAAACTTTCTTCTTCCTTAAGAAGAAAACCAGCAGTGACATCTAACCAGTTATACCTTCACCTTCACACCTGTTTAATACCAAGTTCTGCCAATTCTACTCCATAAATGTCTCTCAAAACCACACCCTTTTCTTTGTAGTTATTATATGCTTCTGTTATCACACTCAGCCACCATTTCTTGCCTGGACTACAGGGACACACTCTTAAGTGAATATCCACCCCAGGTCTTGCCTTTCTCAAATTCATCTTGCACAAAGCATATTTGATCTTGCCATTCCACTGCTGGAAAACCCTTCAGTAATTTCCCTTTGCTTTAAAAATCAAGTTTTTTTTTTTTTTTAAGTCTTAAACATGGCTTACCAAAAAACCTTTGATATCTTAATATTGCCTGCCTCTTAAGATACAAGTAAAGGAAAACTTTTATGTTTGAGTGCAAAGTATACAGTAGGCTATTTTAAGAGAGGTGATTTAAGTTAGGTTTCCCCAGAAGCAAACCATGAGGCTAAGATTTGAGGGCAAGGAGAGAATACTGGAAAAGACTTGGGAAGCACCAGAAAGTCCTTACCAAGAACCGCAGGTGCCTGCCGTAGGATACCTGTTACGAATGAGAACTACAAGTGCCTAAGGGATATGGTGGGGTACCAGCAGCACCTGCTAAAAGGGTATAAACAAAATGAGTCTTTTTCCTAGTAAAACAACCGGGTCAATAAAGGATCTTGAACTACATAACATAGGACTAATGGTTGAAGGAATGAAGAATGTTCTACCTAGGGGGAAAAAACTATATATACATACTAAATATATATATAAATAAATATACTAAATATATATATATAAAATCAGAAATTTAACTCTCCCCTAAAGAACAGTTAATATTGAGTGGAGGGAAACTGAAAAGCAAATCACTTGGACCTAAAAGTTCTCATTTATTCAGTTTCTATATTGTAATTCGTTTCCCTTGTGCTCATAAAAATATGAGATCCGGAATATTTATGACATAGGGAATTATATGAAGGACATGTTTGCTAACTAATCAGTTAGCCTAAAATAAAATTAAATTTGGATATGATCCAAACTCTAGGCTGTGTTTTCCATTTACTATAAAGATATAAAGATTCTCTTGTGATTAAGACATTCTAGTATGTATCTAAAACCTAAACTTGTAATTTTTACGAACTGTGAAACATGTTTTAATTAGTTACAAAATATAATGAAACATGGTTATGTAGGAGATAAATAATATTTCTCAAATTATACTTTTTAATCACTTCAAATATTTATTAGTTATTAATGCATGTTTTTGAAGTTCCTGGCCTTAAAGTTCTGCCTTTTGTTCTCAAAACATACTTTCAAAACAGAATTTAAACAGCTAGGACAGTTTTGGGTTCAGAGATGGCTGGAACATTTCACTATCTTCTTTCTCTAGAAGTATGCAACAAACATGATTAAAAATAACAGTGCTCCTGACAGTTTCTAAACACTAACTCAGTGGAGAGCTTTTATACTTTGACACAGAATAACTACCTACAAATTTTGAAATTCTGATCTGTGGTAAAGGGATCAGACTTTCTGTATGGCCATAGGGACAGACTTAAGACCAAAGTGGGAGAAGGATTTCAGCTCAAATGAAAACCGGTGGAGGAAAAAGAGGAAGAGGGAGAGCAGGAGGAGGAGGAGGAGCAGGAGGGAAGGGAGGAAAGAAAATAAAATACTTAAAAATAGCTAGGTTATTTTTAAAAGACTGGCTAAGGCTAGCAGGAGAGTTATCTAAGCATAGTTTTGGTTTGGGAATTAAAAATAACTAGCGAACATCCAGGTGATTGGACCAGATCACTTTCCTAGTCTGTTTCTAGTTCTGAGATCTAGGATTCTAAGATTCTAGGGTTTATTTAACAGTAAATGTGTAAGATGAATCAGAGGAGAGTATGAAGACAGGGAAATCAGTTAAGAAGTATCCCAATAATATGGTAAGAGGTAAAGTATTACTATATAATGATCCTGGAAATGGAGAAGAGCAAAAGACATTAAAACTTTGAGTGTTTACTCCGATGAGAAGGGCAAGAGAGTAAGGATTCAAAGATGACATGAAGGTTTGGAGCCTCTGCCTAAGGAGGTTAGCAACAACTAACAGAAACAAGAATAGAGAAGGAAGAGTAGATCTGGGAGGAAATGACAGATCCGCTGTGAGTTTAAGTTCAGACTTGAAATAGATATAACCAGCAGGTAACTGGAAGTATGAAACTGGAACTTGGAGGAGAGGTCAGGACTGGGCATACAGAAGTGGAAATGCCTGCACATCAATTGTCAAAGCCATCACATTAGAAAAGACTATCTGCTGAGAGAGACTATCGAGAGAAGAGAAAACAAACAATGAAGGATCTTTTCATGCTATCTCAGTTTAAGAAATCATAGGAAGAGGGAAAGAGAAAGAGAGAAGGAGGAGGAGGAGGAAGAAGACAGGAAATGAGGGAAGGAAGGAAAATAAGGAAGGGAGGAGAAGCAAGGGAGAAAAGCAGAAAGGGAAGGAAGAGGAAGGAGGGAGAAAGGAGGGAGGGAGGCCACCTCAAGCACAACCTTTGCAGATAATGAGCCAGTAAAATATTTTATATAAAAGAGTAATATAATACTCCTAATTGTAACTAACAAATGAATAATTCTGAAAACTTTATATGCACCATAATGGAATATTCTAATTGGAAAAACTCTCACTGGCAGAATTATTTTCTACTTTCCATATTAAGTGCTTGTGGCAACCTCCTAGTCATATAAGCCTGAAAGTAATGATATGCTGCTTAGTGACGAGGAAGCATCTATTGCTCATTTCAAGTTAAAATGAGATGCCAGTTCAAAATACTGTTGTTGCCATCTTTGCTTATTTGATTTAATTCCTGGGATTTGTAATTGCTGCATTGCTTTACTTCACCTAATGATACTGGATCACAATTATACAGTTTTATGGATTTGAAAAGTGTTTTCGCATGCTTCATCTCTTTCAACTCCGATGAACATCCTGTGAACTAGACAAGGAAGGTCTAATTACCAAAAGGTTTAAGTGACTTGCCCCAACTGAGTTACTGATGGAGCCAGTCCACTACTCCTTCGCTCCAGGGTCAAAACCCTCTGCCTCTGTAGGAAATCGTGGTCTCTTGTTTGTAAATTTGGTTGTGCAGTTGCAGGATTCCTTTCTGAACATTCATATTCATAGAAACACAGAACATAACAGTAAGCTACCTTATATCAACTGATTTGTCCCTTCAAGCAGCAGATGAGAAAAGAAGACAAAGGAGATGTGGGGGCTTGTCCTAGACACAATCAGTTCATTATGACAGCAGCAAGCAGGCTATGAACAAGTTATCTGTTATGTATCTATAAAGGATAAAGATGAAACTAATTTGCAGTAAAAGTAACTTTGGGGGTGCCTGGGTGGCTCAGTCGGTTAAGCGTTGATTCTTGGTTTCGGCTCAGGTGACGATCTCATGGCTTGTGGGTTCAAGCCCTGCGTTGGGGTCTGTGCTGACAGTGTGAAGCCTGCTCAGGATTTTCTCTCTCACCCTTTCTGTCCCTCTCTTTCTGTCCCTCCCCTGCTTATCTCTCTCTCTCTCTCTCTCTCTCTCTCAAAATGGATACATGAACTTTAAAAAAAAAAGTAACTTTGGTTTTTTGATTTCTTTTTACACTAAATAAAGATATCTGTTGACAAAGGTGAATAAAATTATAAAGAAGTTTTCAGAATCTCTATTTTACAGACTTACAAAATTTTAAACATACTTAATATGAGTCAGCCTCCTCCCTCTTTACTTCTCCCTTTCCATTTCCTGTAAATAACTGGAAGTAGAGAGTGAAACAGTCGGCATCCTAAAGTAACTTCCCGATCTTTAGTCTTACCATTCCATCATCTTCTTACACGTTTTCTTTAACCTATAAAAGTTTCATTCCTGCCTTTAGTTATTGCTCACAATGATCTACTTTGGTTGTTCTCCTCTTCTATCAGAGGCACTCAGCATCACTTCTTATGGAATAATGCAACGTGCAGGGATCTGAAGACATCTTCAAGCCATGCACTACTCAACCATTATGTTTCCTTCAACAAGTTAGTGATTCACCAATGGTCAGTTGTGGCGCTGTCTTAAGTAATTTTAATACAATGTATAAAAATGTATTTACCCTTTAAAAATAAACTGGATAATATTCAAGATTATTTCTGGAACACTGCAACTATAATTTTCACGCATTTTGATACGCTTTCTTGAATGAGAGATAGAAGACTGTTGTACATCTAGAGATATGAGTTTCAGAAATTATGTTTATACCTTAGGACTGAGTTTCTGTGACTGTTCTGAGCCATATACCATGGTGACAAGAAAGGCTGATAATCATTCTTTAACCTATGCACCGAATCTTCTCTCATGAAATCCAAAATACATTTGTTTGTATGTTTGTTTGTTTGGGGGGGTATAATACTATTTGGTACCATATATCAAACAATTGCTATATGCCAAAAGCTTCACCACAACCTTGTAAACTGGGTCTTACAGAATCCAATTTGTAATTCAGAAAACCAAAGCTCAGTAAAATTAAGTAACTTGTATAATATCACACAGCTAATAAGCAGTAGAACTGGGAATCAGCCAGGATCATCTCACTCTGAAGCCTGTGCTCACGTCACAAGAATAATGATATCTTGGCATCAAGATATATTTCATACATCCTAGGGAGTACCCATAACTGTCCTAGGCTCTCCCTGAGCAAAGACTAACTCAGAGTCAAGTCAGCTAAGTCAGGAATTTAAGTTGAAATGCTGAAGGAAAAAAAGGGGGGAGAGATGGAGACAGGGAGAAGCAGGGGCAGGGAACAAGGGTTGGAATGGAAGGATTCAGAAGACAAACAATTTCTCTCTCCCCCACTCCCACTTCCCTTACCCTGGGTGCATCTCGAGTTCAAAATAACTCCATGGTGTCAGCAATTAAGTTCTAACAAATGAGGCAGGTGTGTTCTTTTCTAGGAAGTGCATAGGTGGGAGCCAATGTAATAGTTCAATTTCTCTCTTCCACTTTATTTAATATGCCATGCTGTGCACATCACAGTTCTTTAGGACAAATGCATTTCCAAAGAAAAATTAGTCTTGAACATTGAAACTTGCAACTGTGTATATTTTACCAAATGTCAATCTCTATTTGCTAGGTGATTTGAGTTAGTCTGGTTCATTATGCAATTCTAAGCCTGAGAAAGTTATTTCAGATAGAAAAAAAAAAAATGACTTGTCCCAAATCTTGGACTACATGCAGTTTTCAAAAGTACAACTTAAGCCATTTTCCATCATTCAGTTATAATTTTGCTTTCTACTCCCCTGCTTCCAGCTAGGTTGCAACCTCCTGGCCATAAGAAAAATTGCCTCAACTCTTACCTTAATTCTTCCATTTTCAGATAATTTCAGGTAACAGCACATACTTATTCAAGAGTCTACCATACTATTCTTCTCTCTTCTTAAAAGCTAGTCTGATTTTTTTAAAGTTTCTCTTCAATCTTGTATCACTCTTCATTAAGGGTCAAGTGCAACATTATTTATGATCATGTAAAAGAGTACTTCTAGATAGAAAAATTTCCCACGAATGGGTATTTTGATTGTCAAATTTTTCCCTGAAACCTGTTTTAATATAATGTGGCAGATTAAATTTAAACCTTTGTTATTCTCTTTACCATGATATTCTAAATGGCTGCTACTGGAAGTGACTTTTGAACACGGTTTATGCCATTTGTGCCAATAATCATAATAATCATAATAATAACATTCATTATGTGCTTATATGTACCAGTGTTTCAAATTAATTATTTCACCAAAGTAACCCAGAGAAGACCATTTCATTCTATAGTTCAGATTATTTCCTTAGCTAAAATTCCAAGTGGAGGGATTCCTAGGTCCTTGAATGTCAGCAATTTATAAACCCAATATACAATTATATCCATAAAGATTCCTTTAAGTATGCTCCCCCCCCCCAGCAATGCACGAAAACTCTTTTTATTCAATACCTTTGTTGGCATTAGGTAGTCTGACTATATTCTTTTTTCAAAAATTTCCTAATTTGACAAGCAAAAAATGAGACCTCACTGTCATTTTCATTTGCATACTGATAACTGTTAGACTATTTTATTTCCTAATTATCTATTAATGTCACTCTGTTATCTACGAGGATCTTCCTAGTGCTGTTGTTCCCAATTTGAAAGAACTCTTTAAATACTGAACCGATTAACCTTTGTCACATTTATTATAAATGGTTATCCCAGTTTAGCTTGCTTCTTAATTTTAGTCATTTTTATTTTGGACCTGCAGCCTTTTTATGTTCAAATAATTAAATGTATTGATCTTCGTCTTTATAAATTCTTCCGTTATAAAGCCATCTTAATAAAAGGTAAATTGTTCATGTCACTCCCCTATTTTTTTGACGTTAAGTGCTGCACTCCTCAGCATAACAAACATGACCTTTGGTGATTTAGTTCGCACTATCTCTTACAAATCATCTTTCCTCACTCTCACCCTTCAACCCTTGATCTAACCTCACCAACTTCCTTCTGTAGAGGCAACCCGCTTTCTTCCCACTTCTCATTTGTGGCTCTGTCTAGTCCTTTCTTTTCCTTCCAATACCCACCATCCTCAGCTGCATCCCTTTCTCCTGATCACCTCCTCCTTGTAACTTCAAGACTCAAATCTGTGTTCTTTTCCAGGACGCCCTTCTGAAGCCACTTGCTCTGTAGACACTGGATGATTTCCCCAAATGTGCCATAGCATTCCAAGCTCATCTCCTTCACAACACTTACAGCACTGTGTTGTGCTGTCTCTTCCTCAACTAGATGCCAGGCACTCTGCATGGGCCAATATTTACCTCATAGTATTTCCACATTATTCACACATACTATATGTCAGTCATTATATGTTAAACAAATGAATTAATGACAAAGTTGATGGTGAAGGCTACTGGCATGTGTGGGTACATTTTATTTGTAAAATTATGCAATTTTTTTCATAACACTTGTGTAAAGAGCAGTAATTTGGGAAAAACTAAATGACTTTCAAATCCTTTTACTACTAGAAAACATTTCCTATGGAGTACCAAAGAAAGAGCAATGCTATGTCAAGTAGCAGAAACATGTTTCTGAAACCACCGGCCATCTAAATTATGCCACAGCATCTGGTTGAAGTGTCAATAAAGACAATTGATTATGGCCTTTTGGAAGATGTGCATTTTTTCTTTCTCAATACTACATTTCCTATTTTACTCAATATTAAGGCTTAAATGTTACATCAAGGTAGAACCAAGAGACAACACCATAATAGAGACTTTTAAGGAAAAAATAAAATAAAAGAAAAGCTAACAAGAAAAATCTTGGAATACTGCAGTGTAATGTCAGATAAAAGGTAATTTTAAGGGAATCAGAAAAATAGATAAACAGATAGACAGATGATAGATAAAAAGGTTCCATTTCATTAGATACATAAATCATTTCAGAGTGAAGACCACTGATGAGAATTATAAACTTTCCCAATGACTGCCAAGTAAAGAAGTCACTGATCTTTATTTTTCTCACTCCACCTCATGAATTTCAGCCTGATGAAAACGTTGATTCCTTTTCTGAACCTATTCACAAATCACTAACTTAAAAATACAATGGGTGGGTGTGGCAGGGGGAAGGAGGCCCTGGATCCCTTATTGCACCAAGTTTCAAGTTTAAATAAAGTGCTTTGTGAAAAGTGAATATTATTGCTCTATACAATAAAAGTGGTCTCAATAAAACAAAAAATTGATCTTATCTCAATGAAAAACAAACTATGAAATCAAATAAGCATTTAGTATTCTAAGTGTAAAAACATAGTCAGGATTTCTTTTGTATTTTAATGATATGTTTCTAGAATTAGTAAAGCAGAGATAAATACAATAAATCTTAAAAAAAAAAATCCAGTACAAAATATCCTATGACTCCACTCATATGAGGACTTTTAGATACAAAACAGATGAACATAATGGAAGCAAAAATAATATAAAAACAGGGAGGGGGACAAAACATAAGCGACTCTTAAATGCTAAGAACAAACAGAAGATTACTGGAGGGGTTATGGGAGGGGAGATGGAATAAATGGGTAAGGGCATTAAGGAATCTATTCCTGAAATCACTGTTGCACTATATTCTAACTTGGATGTAAATTATAAGGAAAGAAAGAAAGAAAGAAAGAAAGAAAGAAAGAAAGAAAGAAAGAAAGAAAGGAAGGAAGGAAGGAAGGAAGGAAGGAAGGAAGGAAGGAAGGAAGGAAGGAAGGAGGAAGGAAGGAAGGAAGGAAGGAAGGAAGGAAGGAAGGAAGGAAGGAGGAAGGAAGGAAGGAAGGAAGGAGGAAGGAAGGAAGGAAGGAAGGAAGGAAGGAAGGAAGGAAGAAGGAGGAAGGAAGGAAGGAAGGAAGGAAGGAAGGAAGGAAGGAAGGAAAGAAGAAAGAAAAGAAAGAAAAATCCAGTCCAACAGACGAAAATATCCAGCACACGTCACTAAATATCTGCTTATCTTCAACAACTTTTGCCCATGTTAATTAAACCTCAGGTCTTCACTTATTTTTTTCTTTAACATAAATGTTGGGTCTTTGGGCTGAATAACACACTTTACTGAAGACTTCAGTAAAGTAACTCACACAACTGAATAAGACATATGCTCTCTTTAAGGAGCTTCTAATTTAATAAAAGTATGAAAGTAAAGTGATAGACACCTTAACTTCAAAATCACAATGGGGGAGAATGATAAACAAATTCAATAATTTTACTCTGCTTAAACTAATATTACAAAACCAATCATTTAACTCACATATTAAAAATGCAAAATGTCTACAGCCATTTAAAAGAGCAATTAATTTTACCAATAAGATTAATGAAATTTGAAACAAGCTAGTTTGTTTCATCTATCAAATTGGAAAAGATTAAAAAAGATAATAATACCCATAGTGAGTGAGAGTTTGGGGAAACAGACTTTCCAGTCTTCTGATGAGTGAGTAAATTAATCTAATTTTTACTGAAGGCCATCTAACAACATGAATTTTCAGTATATACATCCTGTATCTTCAACCTTTTTCTTTGCATTTTTTTTTTTTTTTACCTCTTTGATGCAAGGGAAACCTGACTATTTTCTAATGATAGTTTAAGTCCTAGAAGTAAGGCAGATTTTTTTCTCTCATAACTCCACACTCAGGAGCTAGAAGTGGTTTGGGTATTCTCTTTTATTTCCCCATGCCACTTCCAACTACTACTCTAGTCATATTTACAAAACACACACACACGTGCGCGCATACACACACACACACACACACACACACACACACACACACACACACACCGTACTATTTGAAGATCAGACTTCACCACGTACCATCCCTTTCTGATGCTGTCACTCTTTTCTGAAACTGTAAGGAGCATATCCAGACTAGGCCAGAGACAGTATTTCCATTTGAGTAAGTTCTGACCACCAGGTTGTGAGTGATATTAAACTGTACAATCTCTGGATGTCATTAAAGCACATTTACTTCCACTCATTCCCTTTCTCTTTCTATAGTCTGCAAGGCAGATGTTGTGGTGCCAGAGTCAATCTCTGGAGGAGGACACTACCCTAGGGGATGATGGAGCAAGGAGGTAGAAAGAGCTTGGCCCTGGAGGATCTTCTGGGGCACAGCTGCCTCCCTACCTATACCACACTACATGACAGAAACATAAGTCCCTATTCTATGCTATTTGAGTCCTGTACTTTAGATGTCTCTCTCTCTCTCATCTCGTCTCTAACTTCTATCTCCATGTCTTTATCTCTTTACATTATCTTAGTTTTAGTCTTACCAATCTGTTACTGAACAAGTTGGAAATCACATAGCTAGAGATGGAGCAAGGACTTGATTCCTAATCCTGACTCCAGAGCCAATATCCTTCCCATTTACATTAGGTAAATAAATTCTCAGGGTAACAAGCAACTACTGCTGCAAAGAAATGTGTTATAGTGATCTTCTGGGTCTTCTTGTTCTCCTTACACCCTGTGGGACAGAGAACATTGAAAGTAATATGTTCTTCTTTTTCAGTCCATTTTATCAGACTTTAAGAAAAACAATACAATAGGCAGAATGGTAAGTCTCTTTCCACTTTCCACAGAAACAGCCTTCTGTCTAACAGAGGGAACATGGCCAAGTCCACAGTGGACCTGGCTATGTTCCAGACAAGGAGTCAAGCTGACTGGCAGCACTGGAAGACTCTTGCTGTGGGACATCCTCGTGATATAACTTCTGACCTCAGTCACAGCCACTTCCCCTTCTTCACGATTCCACTACTGCATCCTTCCCTGCGCAAATCTTAATTTCGCTACGACAAGCTCCTCATGCATTTTTATGCCTCTATTCTCTTCCCTTATTCTTTTTCCACTCATAGATGTTTTTTTTTTACAAAAGTTTATGTGCCTTTTGCTGATTTATTTCTTGCTCTCTGGTAAACGAAATACAATTTGCTTTTAAAGACACACATGGATACCTATATACACTTAAACATATTAAATAAAAGCTCACTAACCCCCCCTCACATACCCAACTATACGTGATAAAGTAAAAATATAACAAAGTTAACATCTAATATAATTGTCTTAATATTTAAACACAACACAGCAAATAATTTCCAATCTAAAAAATTTGGAATTATTTTACTGAATATCATGGATATGCTTTCCTATTTTTTAGTTTAATCCCATGTGGAACATACACAGACAGGGATACATGCTTATCTGATTCACTACGGAGTGAATATGGAGTCTATTTTTTTGTTGTTTTTAATGAAGTCATGGTTGAAAATCCTAATTTACACAAATAGTTTATTGTGAATAGTAGTAATAGCAATGCATTCTATAAAGCAAGAAAATTATTTAGAGTTCATCAAAATTTATGGTAAAATTAAAATGTCATGACCATTCTTCAGTGTATTTAGAGAATAATGCTATTATATTTCATTTGTATCTTCCGGAACCAAGATTAACTCAATTATTTGTTCAGGACTTCAAAAATTAAGTATATGCTTCATCTCAGTGTTTCTCTTAATCTTTCAAATATCTCTTTTGGATCCTAGAGGAGAAAGCAGGCAAAAACCACTTTGACCTCAGACGCAGCAACGTCTTACTCAAAACACCTCCGTAGGCAAGGGAAACAAAAGCAAAAATGAACTATTGGGACCTCATCAAAATAAAAAGCTTCTGCACAGTGAAGGAAATAATCAGCAAAACTAAAAGGCAACTAATGGAATGGAAGAAGGTATTTGCAAATAACATATCAGATAAAGGGTTAGTATCCAAAATCTATATAGAACATACCAAACTTAACACCCAAAAAGAACAAATAATCCAGTGAAGAAATGGGCAAGACATAGACACTTCTCTGAAGAAGACATCCAGATGGCTAACATACACATGAAAAATTGCTCAACATCACTCATCATCAGGGAAATACAAATCAAAACCACAATGAGATATCGCCTCACACTTGTGAGAATGGCTAACATTAACAACTCAGGCAACCACAGATGTTGGCACGGATGCGGAGAAAGAGGATCTCTTTTGCACTGCTGGTGGGAATGCAAACTGGTGTGGCCACTCTGGAAAACAGTATGGAGGTTCTTCAAAAAATTAAAAACAGAACTACCCTACAACCCAGCAATTGCACTAGTAGGTATGTATCCAAGGGATACAGGTATGCTGTTTCGAAGGGACAGATGCTCCCAATGTTTATAGCAGCACTATCAACAATAGTCAAAGTATGGAAAGAGACCAAATGTTCATCGATGGATGAATGGATAAAGAAGATGTGGTACATATATACAATAGAGTATTACTCAGCAATCAAAAAGAATGAAATCTTACCCTTTGCAACTACGTGGATAGAACTGGAGGGTATTATCAGTCAGAGAAAGACAAATATCATACAACGTCACGCATATGAGGACTTTAAGCTACAAAACAGATGAACATAAGGGAAGCAAAAATAATATAAAAACAGGAAGAGAGACAAAACATAAGAGACTCTTAAATATACAGAACAAACAGGGCTGCTAGAGGGGTTGTGGGAGGGGCGATGGGCTAAATGGGTAAGGGGCTTAAGGAATCTACTCCTGAAATCATTGCTACACCATGTGCCAACTAACTTGGATGTAAATTATAAAAAATAAATAAATCATAGAAAGTAAAAAAAAAAAAAAAAAAAAAAAGAAGAAGAAGAAAGAATAATGTGTTCCTGGGCATAAATGAAATCTTGGGTGAGGAGTTGGAAGCAGACCAGAGTTCAGATCCATCTACCAAAAAAATCCCTTGTGATCTGAATGTATGAATTTGTTGAGATTTCCTGATGGCTAATCATCTGCCTTCATGTTAGCAATGACAAAAAAACTAATAGCTGGACACAGTATTAAAAAAAAAAAAAAAAAGGGCCTCTTTTTCATGTAATTGAATTATTCAATCTTGCACTGCATTCATTGAGAAGAACTCCTGGGATGAATTTCTTTGAAATCTATGCTACTGACTTTATTTTCTGATATGTTGACCTTCTTCATCTTGAGACATGTTGCAAGATTGGCAGGCTTCGTTTTCTGTGCATCAGATATGGTGAAAGCTGTGTTAAGGCTCCTGTTGTTCAAATGTATTCAGTGTGGATGCCAATGAAGAATTTTAAAGAAATATATATATATACATATATATATATATATATATATATATAAAGCTTGAGAAACAGAAGTGAAATGTAATAACTAATTTTATTTTTTCAAATTGTCATTAAAAGTTACAATGCTGAGACAAAGTAGCTCTGGTGATCACTTGTAAATCTCACTTACTATAACAATTATTTCTCTTGTTATCTCATATATATCTGATTTGTTTAGGTATGTCTTTTCATTTCAAATTTAGTTTACTAAGAATGCCAAAAATATTATTTAAATATACTAAGTCTCTTACCTAAATTATCACCTTTAGATTTTTTGATATGACAAACAATACTGATACTGGGGCTTCTGATATTTTTAAATAACTCCACTATATTTGCCAGTTATATCTGTGCCCCACCAACTTCTGATTCCTTTATAGTCTTTCCACTTTACTTATATTAATGAAAAGTGCATTGTCCTAATACTGTAGATATGTCTCATCCAGCTGTGGGCGCATTAAATTTAACACAACAACTTTCATAAAATCATCTTGCCATACATCTCTAGCCTAAAATTTTGTAACCTGCAAAACTGGTGCTGTCATCAACTTGGAGCATGAAATCTACATCAGCTGTTAGTCATGTAAGAGTATTGCTTTTAAATATATAGGTCATATTTGACAGGACAGTGGGTTATTAAAAAATAATATAGTCTAAACCTGTAATTTATCACCAGAAAGCCCAAGTACTTCACCCATACCTGTTCAAAGAAAGCTTTTTTTAGCATCTTGGTTGAGACATTGCTTTATGACACGCAATATACAACTAAATTTGTCTCCACTAAGGATTTCTTACTAACAATTATTTTTGAAAATCTACAAACATTTTGGTAATAATTTTTATTTCCTCGAAAAACTGCAAGTTTCACAAGCTGTTTCTATGTCTTTTAAATTTTGAACGTCTTAAGCTTCTTTCTGTATGCAAGAATATACTGACCTATAATATACAGACCTGTCATTTCCATTGGTTTTTACTCTTTGGCAAAATCATGTATGAAATAAGATTCATTTTAAAGTCTTGCACTTAATTTTGTCTCTTGGACAAAGAGCTTAAAAGAAATCAAACTTACCAATTGGAATTGTGGTGACTCTGTACTGTATCAATTAAGCTAAAACTGAAACTACATTTCCTAGATTTCCCTTCTTATATGGTTCAGCTGGGATTCGTCACATTAAAAATTTGCATGACATTTGGAAAACAGAAGGAAGCAACTCTTCTCTCCCATCTCCATTTTTCTTCTTTCCTTTCTGTTTTGTTTTGTTTTGTGTTTTGTTTTTTGTTTTTCATTTTGAAGGTCAGTGTAAGGATGCCAGGAAACACAGCAGCTCATTCACCTTATTGCTGATCTGCCTTACAGGTGGAAGACAGAAGCCAGGTCCACAGCATCTCTCTCCAGTTGCCACTGGCTTTCCTCCTGCTTTTCCACAAGCTGGGCCGGGTA
Organism: Acinonyx jubatus; assembly: GCF_027475565.1. NCBI lineage: Eukaryota > Metazoa > Chordata > Mammalia > Carnivora > Felidae > Acinonyx > Acinonyx jubatus. The sequence continues at coordinate 52,403,284 of NC_069394.1, forward strand.
TGTGTGTAGCTCTACGGAAAAGGGTGCCAGCTGCCCTTGCAGGACACCCACATCATCTCACCAGGGGTGGAGATGACATGAGAAAGGCTAGTGTTCAGTATGTCCTTGTTCTTATCTACTTCATCTCCTATCCTCCTCTCCAACAGCTAGTCTGGCTGACCTCTAGCAACACCAGAACCAACACCAGACTCAAGAGACCTTGCGCACACACACACACACACACACACACACACACACACACACACTCAAGTCCTTGCATACACATTTCCATTAGGTTACATAATTATAAAAGGTCTAATCCATATCATAAATACCTTCTTCCATACCACTCATACTGGTTCTGCTTTTCTGACCAAGCGCTTCAATAGTGAACATTTTCTCAATGTTGACTATTTATGTTTCCATACCCAACAGCTAAACATGAACATGCCTCTATAATTTTTTTCACCTCATCCTTCTGCTTCTTCTAATAATAAAAAATACTTATCTAGGGGTGCCTGGGTGGCTCAGTCAGTTAAGCACCCAACTTTGGTTTAGGTCATGATCTCACGGTTCATGAGTTCCAGCCCCACAGCAGGCTCAGAGCCCAGAGCCTGCTTCAGATTTTGTGTCTCCTTCTCTCTCTCTGCCCCTCCCCCACTCGTGCTCTCTCTCTCTCTCTCTCTCTCTCTCTCTCTCTTTCTCTCTCTCTCTCTCTCAAAAATAAAAACATTGAAAGAAAATACTTATCTAAAGGCAATCATGTTACTTCAATTAAAATGCCACATTGTCCTAAACTCTAAAAATGTTTTGTTCCATGTTCTCTTATAACACACACACACACACACACACACACACACACACACACACACACACACAGAAACTCCATTGAAAATCTCAACACTTTGCCAACTGTGAGTCAGTATCTCCTGCATTCTGTTTCTCAATTAAGTGTAAACTGTGTTCATATAAAATTAATTCATTCAATATTGATGCCCTAATTGTGTGATGGTCAGGATAGCATCACGATCATGAGTACAGACTTGTAGAGCCTAACAGCCTGGCACTCAACCCAAGCTCCTCCTATTTGCTGTGGATCTTGGACATGTTACTTAACTCTCTACCCCTCATCCCTTTGTTGTAAAATGGGACTAGGAAGAGTCCTTAAATCACAAACTTGCTGTAATGATTACAAAATAAATGTATGCCAAGTTATCAGAACAGTCCCTGGCATAGAATAAGGGTGTTCTAGGCAATAATTAGTTGCCATTATTATTATTAGCCACAAATTCAGATAAGGCACCAGGGAACACAAGATCAAAGCTCTTTCCAGCCAATGTATTGCATTCGTAACACTTTTTCCACTTGTTTTCTGTCTCATACAAATTACCAGGAGCCACAGCATTAGATGTAATATGCCCTGTTTGTGGTAAGAATCCCTGTGACACATTTTAATATTTTCTACTCCTTTCTATTTGATTTTATTAACATGCTAGCCACATAATTCTTCCTCTACAGAATCTCATGGGCCGCTTGACTTAGGCCCGGGAGCCTGAAACAATTATGATGGGAATGTTAGGGGAAGTTAAAATGAATAGCTCAAATTAATGAGTTTTTGTCCCTGTAGCTTTGATAATCCCCAAACTGCATGCTGCTACACAACAGGGGAGGAACGAGGTGGCTGCTGAGGAGATTTCCCCAATATCCACTATCATATGTATATTACCACATACTCAGGAGTAAACACTTTGGGAAATTCTCTTTTTCCTCTTTGGACTTTAACACTGTTTAACTCCCATAATACGGGTTATGATATATTTTAATAAAATATCCTAAGAGTGTGCCCAAACCCACCAAATGCTGCTCATAATCTGCTAAACTGACCTCATGACCTACTAATAAGTTATAATTTACAGTTTAAAAACCCCTGTATTACCTACAATAGTTAAGGCATCATACCATGCTTGCTCCTGGCTCAGCCACACCAAAAAGAAGGAAAAACAAAAACAAAAAACAATGAAAAGGCCAGGATCATTTCCCAGTGTCCTCATTTTATCCCTTCCTGGCCTTCACCCCCCTGTAATGCCTCTATCAGTGCCTAGCATTTTTATTGTTTAATTCCCCTCTTTCTGGGGCTCCTGGCTCAGTTGGAGGAGCATCTGACTTTGGCTCAGGTCATGATCTGACAGTTTGTGAGTTCGAGCCCCGTGTCAGGCTCTGCACTGACAGCTCAGAGCCTGGAACCTGTTTCAGATTCTGTGTCTCCCTCTCTCTCTGCCCCTCCCCTGCTCACTCTCACTCTCTCTCTTTCAAAAATAAACATTAAAAAAAAACCCTCTTTCTAACATCATAGTTAGCATTTAAGAATACAAACACTGGAGTCAGAGACTGGACTGGAGCCTTAGCTTTATGCCTTATTAGCTCTCTAACCTTGAACTTACTTCTTTGAGCTTCAGTTTTCCCACCTGCAAAAATTGGAATACAATTAACACATCCATAATATTCAAGTGAGAATGAAATGAGATGAGAAATGAAGTACTTGGAATATGGTAAAGGACTCAATACATATGAGCCAAAATCACTGCCATAAAAACTGACTCAAATATAAGATAAACTAATCACTTGTCGTTATAAATGAGTACTCAGTGTTTTCACTTCCAGAGCACTAGATGCCTACAACTAAAGCAAAGAATTTCTATCTACAAAATGCCAAAGATTAGTTACACAGTAAAGCGGGAATTTTTTTTAAATTTTTTTTTTAACGTTTATTTATTTTTGAGACAGAGAGAGACAGAGCATGAACAGGGGAGGGTCAGAGAGAGAGGGAGACACAGAATCCAAAACAGGCTCCGGGCTCTGAGCTGTCAGCACAGAGCCCGACACGAGGCTCGAACCCACGGGCCGCGAGATCATGACCTGAGCCGAAGTCGGACGCTTAACCAACTGAGCCACCCAGGCGCCCCTGTAAAGCGGGAATTTTTATGGCCAAAGAGTGCTTTTCAACATGTCCTAAAGTCACATTACAGATAGCTATATATTTGACTCTACACTTGATGAAAAGAATGAAAAGAAAAAAAAAAAGAAAAAAAAGCTGAGTTTTCCTAAAGAGTACTAGCAAAATTGCTCTTTGCCTCTGAGTTAGCCTGAAAATATTCAGGGTTAGATCCAAGGAGGTAAATTCTATAACTTTCTTCTTTTAAGACTAATATTTTAGAAAAACAATTCTTGAGAAATGATTACACACTGAGCTCTTTGGAAAACAAGTGAGTTAAGGAGTGAATTAGCTGAATGAAAACCATTTTTAGAATCATTAACAATCTGTATGACCCTCCCAACCCTTCCCCAATGAATCTTCCAATTTGCCACATGCTATTTTATACTTTTGTTAAAATCTATTTATGCATTCACATTACTTATTCACAGCCAGGAGATCAGAGCCCTAAAACAGAAATCACATTAAATTCTGCAGACAGAATGTGGAAAGGCTGTAAAATTACCCATCCATAGTTATGGAGCTGTTATTAACCCTATGGCAAGAGGCCAATTTACAGAAGTTATTTAAAGTTGTCATTCAGAGAATGTTAGCACTCCATTGTGATCCCATATTTTCCACATCAATTACATTTGATTTATAAGTTTTCCCTTTTGTAATGCCTAACATTTAGCCATTGTTAGTATGGCCTTTTGCAGCTACTTGTAACTAAATAGAAATTATACTGTATATTTTGACAATAAAAGCATTGGGTAGATTTGTGTTCTTGTGTTTGATTTTACATTATTCCTGAAAATTCAATTTCCCCAAAATCAACTCCAGTGGGCTCAGCTGCTACCCTTGAGCTTGGTTAGGAGCTAAACTGAGGCACTTACTACTTGGGGACAGGGAAGAGGTAAAGGAAGAAAAGATGAATAACTTATAGAGATGTAAAAAGAAGAGTCAGAATTTAATCCTTCAGGTTTTTCCTTTCTTTTGCTGTTTTGTTATAGGGGTATCTTATGAGTGAACAAAATTTCACTAAGCTAACCAGCCATGGATTCATTCTTAATTCTTGCAAGTTACTATAATAATATATCACTCTTTATTTTTATTTATTTTTTTAAATATATCACTCTTTAAATTGACATTTCAGAACACTGATCATTACACTGAACTGAAATGGTTAAAGAAGACCTAAATTATAACTGGGATAAAACAGGAGCATGACAAGAAAATGTAAACTTGCACATATCTAGCTAATTATGGATGAACTTTTTTGTGTAATTATTTGTTTTAAGATGAACTTAGTACACTAAAAAAAATCTATCCCGTTCCATTGTGATTATTGTTCCTTCTAATGTGTTTGTTAAAAAAAATTATTCAATATATTTTAATGGATTAAAACCAAGCTAAAATAAACAGCAAAAGGAAATCAAATGCAAAGATGTAAGGAGGCAATTACTACTGAATAATTTTTATCATTTAGCAACTCCTAAAAATGCTTTCATAATTTACCATGTTTTCACAATAACACTTATACAATTTTATAGAGTTCAAATCCAAAGAAAATTAAATAACATATTATTTATCTAACAAAAATTGGTCATAAAACTTTATTTTTTTAAAGTTTATTTATTTATTTTTAGAGAGAGATGTAGTGTGCAAGCAGAGGAAGGGCAGAGAAAGAGGGAGAGAGAGAATCCCAAGCAGGCTCCACACTGTCAACATGGAGCGTGATGTGGGGCTCAAACTCACGAACCATGAGATCATGAACTGAACTGATATCAAGAGTCAGACGCTTAACCAACCAAGCCACCCAGGCCCCCCTTAAACTTTATTTTTAAAAAGCAAATAAATGATACACATTTATTTATAACTAAATGGAAATTACAAATAGAACTATGAATAGTGATTACCACTAGGGGAGAGGCAGGTATATGAGGTAAAGGAAGCATTCAAAGAAAAATGAATGCTCCTGCTGGTTTCTAAGGCAGGGATTGACAAACTATGGCCCATATGCCAAATCCAGCTTCCACTTGTTGGATAAATAAAAATTTATTGGTACACAGCCATGCCCATTTGTTTATGTATTGTCAGTGGATGCTTTTGTGCCACAACAGCAGAGTTGACAAGTTGTAAAAGAGACCATATGGCCTACAAATCCAAAAATATTTACTATCTGGGTCTTTACAGAAAAATTATGCTGACTCCTGATCTAGTCTACAAAAATAAAGAAGCCCTGGGGCACCTGGGTGGCTCAGTCAGTTAAGCGTCCAACTGCGGCTCAGGTCATGATCTCATGGTTTGTGAGTTCGAGCCCTGCATCGGGCTCTGTGTTGACAGCTCAGGGCCTGGAGTCTGCTTTGGATTCTGTGTCTCCCTCTCTCTGTCCCTCCCCCGCTCACGAGCTGTTTCTCTCTCTCTCTCTCAAAAATAAATAAACATTAAAAAGATTCTTTAAAAAATAAAGAAGCCATATAGTAATTATTATTTATGTGTGGAATGATAGGATTTGTTAACCCACTCATTCTCGTCAGCTTTACTCATCCTCATCCCTAATGAGAAATTATTCATTCAGTACAAAATTATATAGAAACAGTGAAAAGAAGGGCAATTGGTATTCAAAGGATTAAGTTGTTTGTTTTAGAGGTTCTCCAACCTGAAGAAAGTAAGAATCCAACATAGTCATTTTAGCATGAATCTTAATTTTGACTACAATAGAATAATAAAATAATTTTGTAGTCACCCATTGAGGCCAACAATACATAAACTGAAAGAGAATTGGGTGCCTGTGTGGCTCAGTTGGTTGAGCACCTGACTCTTGATTTTGGCTCAGGTCATGATCTCGAAGTTGTGGATCAAGCCCCACATCAGGAGCATGAAGCCTGCTTGAGATTCTCTCTCTCTCTCAAAGTAAATAAATATCAGAAAAAGAGAATTTGATGGAAATAGAGTTATTTTATACCATCCTCTAGATTCTAATTAACTTCTTAATTAGATACCAGTGAAATACAATGGTTCTTTTTGGTGCTTAACTGTCCCTTCCAGAAAATACAGATCATAACAGTAAGCTTAAATATAAACCACTTGTTTTCAACCCCTGATTTTGACACCCTATCATGCCTTATAAGGGACATTTGGCAAAATCTGGGGACATTTGGTTGTCATTCCCAAGGCATCTAGTGAGTAGAGGTCAGGGATGCTGTGAAACATCCTATAATGCACAGGGCAGCCCAGCACTCAGTACTGCTGAGGCTGAGACTCTGGATTGGATATGTTGACAATTAGAGTCTATCTTCTGCCAGTAAGGCCAAATTTCAGATAGGTAACACTCTACAAAATTCCTTCTGGATTTGGTACACATGATGCATCATACACAGATACAAAGCCAAGCACATCCTACTCCATTGCTCTATAACAAGAATACTTGAGGCAACTCCCTATAATTCAAACTTCTTGTGTATACATTTTTTCAAGTTAAAAATACTGAAGTACCCACACAATTTGCCTCAGTTCTTTAGTATATTCTGCGTGCAAGGAGACGTGCACAGGTATAATTTTTTAAATTATACTAGTTTTCACTCTATCATTTCATGTACATAATGGCCATCTTTAAACAATATGAATGGCAAAAGAAACTTTCATGAGTATGGCTTCAGCATCTACACATGCCTTGATCTATGCCCAAATGATATTAATGAGCACTCTAAGAAGAGTTTCTGGAAAATTACCTGAGCTTAAACAGTTTGGTTGTCACCACCAGGAGAAAAAGAGTGGTTTCAGTAAATGTTTCAGATGTATCCCAAAGAGGCTGTGAACATTTTCACTGAAATAAAGAATCTGTTTTATAATTAGTATTCCATATGTAACCATTCCTTTTTTTAATTTCAGTGAATTAATGGGTATTTCTAATCTTCACAAGAAGATATATGACAGCTTTGTTGTTCATTAAGTGTCTCATTAGTAGGCTCTAGAAAAGTAGGATTCCAAACAACCAAAATCAGTAAATGTTAAGAGACATTTCTGAAACTTTTAAAATGCATGTTATGATGTTCATAATCACAGCTAGCATGTCCATCATTATTTATTTATAGATGTTATTAGTAAAGATCTAGTAGAAACACTTAGGAAAGAAATTGAAATAGTGTCTCCACAAATGAATAAATCAATGTCTTATTCTGTGTGGCCTACTTTAAAAGTATTAGGATTTACAACGTGCCTTAATATTGCATAGTTCATCAAGTGAGATAGGAGACATTCGCAGAATTAATCTTAATCATATCTACCATTGCTCTATCCAGGATTAGCCTAAACAAAATTACGAAACAGAGAATATTCATCTCACCCTGCTTTCTACCCAATATATTTAGAGGCTAAAAGCCCTCTTTTTATTTTTTTATTTTATTTTTAACAAACTCCATACCTTTTGGTCCAAGTTGTTCATGTTTCCAACAGCACAATTATTAAAAACATTGTGTGGCTGACTCTAATATTAGATGAAAACCACATCCACAAATCTAGACAAATAATTCCTTCTCTACCCTGAGCTGCCTGTGAGACTACTGGGACCATACCTGTAAAAGTCCTATTCTTTAAAGGCAATAATTTGCATGGCACGCTTTTAAGATTTTTAAAGGCATGCTTTTCTGTTTGAGGTTCCACCTTAATCTTACATCTTATGTAAACTAATAAAACATTAATTTTAAGTATAGTGTGAAGCTAAGAATGTGTACTGTAATTCCTAGAGCAAGCACTTAAAAAGTAACGCAGAAACGTATGGCTAAAATGCCAGTACCTAAATTAAAATTGAAATTAAAAACATTCCATGAGTCAAATGCTGGCAAGAAAGGAAGAATAAAGGAACCAAAAGCAGAGGTGCAAAGAGAAAACAAATAATAAACTGACTGAATAAATCCAACAATATCAGTAATTACATGAAATATTAATGGACTACACATGCCAACAACAGAAATAAATTGTCAAATTAGATTTCAGAAACAAAACAAAGGAGCAAAGGGGAAGAAAAGAGAGAATGCCAAGCCAAGAAACAAATCCTTAACTACAGAGAACAAAGTGATAGTTCCCTGGGGAGGTGGGTTGGGGGATGGGTGAAATAGGTGATGGGGATTAAGGAGGGCACTTCTGATGAGCAACAGGTATTGTATGTAAGTGTTGAGTCACTAAATTGTACAACTGAAACTAACATTATGCTGTATGTTAACTAGCTGGAATTTAACGTTTAAAAACAATAAATAAATGAATGAATGCATGCATGCATGCAAACCCCAACTATATGCTGACTCTTGGCAAAGAGGTACTTCAAAAAGAAAGGACAATTAGGTTGAAAGTAAATAGATCAGGTGCGCCTGGGTGGCTCAGTCAGATGCAGTAGAGCATCCGACTTCGGCTCAGGTCATGATCTCACGGTTCTGGAGTTTGAGCCCTGCGTTGGGCATTGGGCTTTGTGCTGACAGCTCAGAGCCTGGAGCAGGCTTCGGATTCTATGTCTCCCTCTCTCTCTCTCTCTCTTTCTCTCTCTCTGCTCTATCCCTGCTCACGCTCTGTCTCTCTCTTTCAAAAGTAAATAAACATCAAAAAATTGTTTTAAAAACAAAGAAAGTAAATAGATGGAAAACATAATGCTGGGCTAACAGCATAAAAAGACTGAGTTATGTTACATTAATATCAGATAAGACAGACTTCAAGACAAAATGTAACCTATGACCTGAGTGACAATGAAAATACAACATGTAAAATATGTGAGATACAAATGAAACCATGTATATAGGGAAATGTATAGCTTTAACTGCTAATATTAAAAAATAAAAAAGTTTTAATCCAATGGCTTAAACTTCCACCTGAAGAAGCTACCAAAAGAAAAGTAAACTTTTACCATTTACTAAGAGTAAATAGGAAGAAAATAAGAGCAGAAATTTTAAGAAAAGAAAACTGATGATTCAGAAAATGTAAAAAGCCAAAATCTGTTTCTTTGAAAAGATCAACAAAATTGATAAATCACTGACTATACTGATCTAGAAAGAGTGAAAGAGAGAGAGAATGCAAATTACCAACATCAGTGTTGAACAAAGGGTTGTCACAACATATCTTACAGACATTAAAAAGACAATAAGGAAACAATTTGAATAAATAAATGGCAACAATTCTCATTGCTTAATAATAATATCTACTGTGAGGAGCTGTTAAAAAATAATGTACATAAAGATAAAGTAAATAAAATGCTTATGTTACATTGGTGCCAACAATAAACCAGGCCTTATAAATATTGTGTCTCATATAGCCTTGTAATGCCATGGGTAGGAACAATTCATTATGCTTAGTGGATAAGGAAACTGGAGCTTAGAAGTAATAACTAACTTTTCAAGGTTTGCACAGACAATAAAGAAAAGAGTTGTTATCTGAACCCACTATCTACTTGGCTCCAAACACATACGTCTTTTAAATGATATATAACATGTTGCTTTATTAATACAGATATATTTTACCTCAGACGATCCTTGTAAAACACTGTATCTAAATATTGCCCTCTGTTTTCTTATCATCTCTCACATTCCAAATGTCAAAATTGTATGTGTTGAAAAAAAATTAGTTGATTTTTTTCCTTTAAATTAAAAAAAAATGCTACAAAGTAGTGGGATAATAATTTGCACCCTAAAAATTCTGAAAGAAATTACAAGTAAATTTCAAGTAGTATGAACACAATATAAAATAACTATAATCAAAATAACCTCTAACATCCCTGGATTAGGAAGCATATTTTATACAACTTAATATCCTCCATAGGAACTAATTCAGTACCTTCCAAATTATTTTTAATCAACTTACTTTTAAATTTTTACTAAAAGCTATATTTATACCCCTCAAATTTATGTAAATTAAGTGGATATAATAGAAAAACCATAAAATAAAATTATTAAGAATCATATGAAAATGTAATTATAGTTAGTTAAATTAAAATTTCTAAAGCATCAGACCAAAACATCATCTGGCCTCAGGTCTCTTATCTTCAACAAGATACTAAATAACAATGAAGCAATGTTTCAAATTTCTATAGGAAATTATAATAGATCCTCACTTCTACACATGGAAAATTATAAGTCGACTATGAGTCCAAATCAAAGATATTTCCTGATACTCAAGGATTCAAAACATTCATTCACTATTCTTTCTAGTGTATTTGAATACATATATTTAAACAAGAATGCATACCAATAGATTAAAGTGCTAATATGACAGCTCTGTGCAAAAAGTCAAGAAAACTGGTCCAAATGTGAAGACGAAGTCACTGGGCTCCAAGAAGTATTCGTCATAAAGAATGCCATAAGAAACAACACAAAAATATATTTCATTAAAAACTCAGAGTTCACATATGAAGCAAATTACAATGTGGCATGATTTCCAGCAATTAATGAAGAGTTGGAAAAGATAATTCATTTCACCTTAATTCTACAGTTTTCTTCTTCTAACAGCGAAGTCTTAATTAAACAGAGGATCTTTAGGAAGGGAATGCTGGCACACTACTTGGTTCTGAAGCCAAAAATATTGAAATAATAAAATGTATTGAGAATCAACCTATAAAATACTGACATATTTATTTAAATATGATAATGCATTATCCATATGTAGATATGGATGTAGATAATGCATAAGATATTTATATCAAATCAATGTAGAGATTAATAATGAAAGACCCAATTATGTTTGCAAAACCAAATGTAAATATTACCAATATTAAAAATGTAAAATTATAGATGTCAAAATTCGAAAACAAATGGCAGGCATGCTAATCATGTCTTACATTAAGGCACAATCAACAGTTTCTGAATTTGATAAAATAATAAATGTTTACATATAATGCTTCATGTTACAAAAAGAATAAAAGAATATTAATAATGTTTGACAATTGAAAGGGTAGAAATGTATTGAATAATATACTTAGCTTTCATAATAGAAGCAATAAAGTTGACATTTCAAGAAATAGATTATTATTTAGATGTATGGGATAAGCCAACAAAAGACCTAACACTAACAGTTGGAAATGATTGCTTGTGACAAGTAAGCATAAAAGACGAAGCTTTCCATCATAAGCCCTTCTGTATTTGAATTCTTAGCATGTCCTTTGTGTTTGGATAAAAATAAAATAATTTTAAATAAAACATAAAACAAAAAGAAAGAATATTTCATAGATAATAGCAGGTAACCTTTTCTAATAAATGAATACGCTGAATATATTGCCATTGACACGGGCAAAAAGGCATAAAACCCAAGAATAAATTACGTAAAGAGGTAGACAATGGCTGTAATTTATGTAAAATTATTCTATATGCGATATCATTAGCAATAAAGTAAATATTGATACAAGAATAATTTTACTTCTAAATATTCTGTAGGCAATGCTCTTGTACAAGTTAAAACAAATACAAAGTATCAAAATACTGCTAAGCATTTGTGGTTATAAGTTACTACTGAAAAGATCCAGGCCACCAATAAATCAAGGACTTCAATAAAATTCTTAAAAGCGTAAGAATGTTTAACTATAATCCAGTAATGAGAAATATAAATAATGAAAAATGTTGGCCAGAATAGTCTCCAACAGAATTTCGGAGCAATTCACAAGGCTTCCATTAATGTTAGGTTGTCACCAATTAAGACAATAAAAAATACTGCTCCTTCAAAGACAAGGTCTTTGGATTCACAAGCCTTTCTCTCTATTTGTAGTCTCACCCTGTGCCACCCAGAAGCCCAGGCTATTGTCACATAGTTTCAGAAATCTCAGACCTTAAGCTATGTAAGGAAGATGTAATTTAAAAGCTCACAATTACATAATAAGCTTAAATCTTGAAAATACCACGTGTCTTGTAGCCTTCCTAGCTTCAACCCTCCTCTAGGTAGACTGGGGTCACTTTCACTTATGAACACATTACTTGAATCACCAGGTGCTTTAAAGTACACACTGATTTCCACTGGTAACCTAAGAGTACTCTCTTTCTGAACAAAACCTTGAAAACTAAGTACATTTTCTGTCGGTACTCTGTATCTATAACTTCATGTCACGAAGAATCTACTCTTCTCTCATAGCCACCTGGGGGCTGCTCAATATCTTATGGTAGTGTGGTCTCAAGAATCTTTTTGCTCTAAAATGCATTTCTGACAATTATGATTTTTCAAGTAGATTCTGCTATATTAGTGACGGCTGGATTGTAGGACCAAGTAGTTTATATGGCTTCTGCTATAACTGGGAAATGAAACAGGCAATCTCTATAGGTAGGTTTTTTCAAAGATTTAAGGAGCCGGGCATTCTTAAAATTATTACAAGGAGGCAGCAAGAAGAGATCAGTACACTCCACTGAGTGTTAGGTTAAAGGGGGAGCTGTAATTCATAGTGATCTAAAGAGACAGTTTTACTTCTCTTAAGTCACCATCCATATAGTGCAATTTCAGAACTCAAACAAGAAACATAAAGCAGAAATGCTTTCCAGAAATCCTGAAAAGCACAGGCAATAATATCACCAATGAATCACAAGTATTGACTAGTTACTTTGTGTCAGATACTTCACCTATATTATCTCATTTAAACCTCAAAGAATCCTTTATGCTATGTGCTACTACAATCCTCATTTTGTAGATGAAGAAATTGAGACTTAGAAAGGATACTTAACTTGCCCATATCCAGCAAGGGATTTAAACCAGTCTTGATTCCAAAGTTGATACACTTAAGCAGTCTGCTACACAGCTCAAGACAGAGATTCACACATAAAAAATAGGAGTGGCAGACAGATTTTACTAGAGTTCAGCTTAAAAGATAGGTATCGATGAAAAAGGGTAATTGCTGGTACTATAAAGGAATATAAGGAAAAAAGAGATTAACAATCTGTTGGATCAGTACTAAATGAAATTGAAAGGTGCGTTAATCTCTTCTGGAAATATCTCCCAAAACTCAAGACTAATAATGGAAGTAATTAGGCATAAATGATAACTAACAAAACATATTAAAGGCAAAGCTAAGAGTGAACACATTTTAAGAGTTTACTTGAAAGTGATTTATATTCAATGAGTATATTTTAATCAAGTTTAAGTCTATTTCTATACATGAATAAAGCATTATAAAGGGAAAAAAATGACATATAAAAATATCCATTAGATCTAATCTAAAAAATAGACTGATACAGAGATTTGCAAGGAAAATGAAGATGATGGAATAATAAGGCTCAATATTATATTGGTATTAAAGAGTCATTAATACTCATTTCTGTGTTCAACCTGCCATCTATTTTTCTCTTTTCTAGAAGTGTTATGATTGCAATTACACTGTCCCTACTTGCTAACCTCTGAACCAGATATCCAATGAGACTCTCAGCAGTCTGGTCCAGAGGAAGAAATTATATAGCCTTTGGGGAATATAGAGTAGAATCAACCTAACTGAAAAAAGATTCAAAATTCTACAACTCTAGGTCTACATTGGGATAGAAATTTTCAGGACCCTTTGGAATTGAAATACTATCTTCTTGGAGAATTCTGTTTTCTAGTGTTGTGAATACATTTAAATATTAGGTTAGTAGATAGGTGGAAAGATAGATAAGTGGATGGGTATGTAGGTGGAAAGATAAATAGATTCTAAGAGAAACTGTGGTGAATATGCAATGTAAACTATGATGTAAAAAACAGCGTACTCAAGGGGCACCTGGGTGGCTCAGTTGTTTAAGCATCTGACTCTTGCTTTTGGCTCAGGTCATGATCTCACAGTTCATGAGACTGAGCCTTGCATCAGACTCTGTGCTGACAGTGTTGAGCCTGCTTGGGATATTATCTCCTCCTCCTCCTCCTCCTCCTCCTCCTCCTCCTCCTCCTCCTCCTCCCCCACTTATGCTGTTCTCTCTCTCTCTCTCAAAAGAAGTAAATAAACATTTTTTTAAAGTTTAAAAAAACAGCATAGTCAAAAAAATGAATTAAATTCAGAATTCCATCCAATATAATACACTTTTGAGATTCTATCAATAAATTTGTTGCCCAACTTACACAGAAATGTCTGTAGGACATTTTATGGCTTGTCATCTACATATGTAAATACAACTCTGACTCTCTTATTCTCTGAGTTAGCTCAGTTTTTCAAGTTTCTCTCTGGTACGGACTTTCAACACTGCGAATGCTACACGTAATATAGTATGACAAGATTGTCCATTAACGTGTTCTCTAAAATACCCTTAAGTAACTCACTCAGTACAATATTTAGAATGGTGCAATCAGGTGGGAAATCTTGCTCTTAACTATAGTGACTGCTGAGCACAGACTACAGCAGTTTCCCTACCGCCTTTTATCTGCGTGTTTTCAGTGGCAATTTGTTCCTCCTGGAATTAGGTGCTCCAAATCAAATAAAAATTTTTAAAACAATGTTTTCGTCTTTAGAGAACAGACTTTATAACAAAGAGTATTCTTCTGTTTGCTTCACTGTTTTATTCCTATTATTTATGAAAATGTTCATCACACTTAATCCCCATTAACCGCACAACTATAAAGTTTATTTGAAACTTTAAAATTAATGTAGTAGACGTGGGTTCTTTATTTCAGAAGAGATTTTTCACATGTTACTCTTTCAAGCTTCACTTTTTCTTCATCTAGTCAAAGTGCAACTGTAGGATATAGTGTTAAACTACCTTTCTCTAGCCACTTTAAGGAGTCAATGTTTTCTTGCAATGGAACATAAATGTTTGTTTCTCTCCAAACATTATCTATCATGTACAACAAATCTCCTGGGTTTTGTTTTGTATTTATTTTAGGAGGAGGAGAGGGACAGAGGGAGGAAGAGAGACAGAGAGAAAATCTTAAGCAGTCTCCACATTCAGCATGGAGCCCAAAACAGGGCTCTATCTGCCGATCCTAGGATCATGACCTGAGCAGAAATCAAGAGTCAGATGCTTAACCCACTGAAACACCCTGGTGTCCCTGGGGTTATTTTTTAAATGAAGATTTATGAGCTGTTATCCAGATTATTCTGAATCAGAACCTCTGGAAGTAAAGCAAGGTGAACTTTAACAAGCCCCATAAAAGTTCTTTGGACATATTAAAATTTGATGACATTGAATTATAAATTCCATAATTCTTCCTCTGGAATCCTAGACTTATTCACTGAAGCTTCATGAGGAAATGAAGAATAAATTAATATATATATATATATATATATATATATGTACATCAAATAAGTTGCCAAAATATTATATTCAGACTTTATACTTAGACTCATTAACTATAACATATTTTTATTTTCAAATAAAGAAATAAGCCACACTAAATGAAATTTATGGGAAATTGTATTCTTGTTATTATTAATGATATCCATATGAAAGTTTCAAATGCAGACCCAAAGTCAGATCAGTGAAGTCATCACTTATTCATTCCTCAACAAATCTTGTGCCAATCCTTCTACTAAGTGCTAGGGATATAAATATAAATTAGATTTATTCCTTCCAGTAGAACAAACAGACTAAAAATAGATCTCTGTAATACACTGGCTTAATGCAGGAGTAGAGATATGCAGAGGCATTTTGGGAGCACTGATGAGTATAACTATCCCTAGTTGGGTGGAAATTGAAAGGAAGTGTGAAAAAAGGCTTCTTGGAGATGACTCTTGAGTTGAGACTTTAAATAGAATTATGCCCTAGATGGCTCAGGGAGTTTCTTCATACATCTGTACAGCTTAGTATTTAGGAACAAACTTGAGGGGACATCTTTTATTTTTTTAATGTTTATTTATTTTGAGAGAGAGACAGAGAACGTGAGCAGAGGAAGGACAGAGAGAGAGAGGGACAGACAGACAGAATCCAAACTCTGAGCTGTCAGCACAGGGCCCAATCCAGGGCTCGAACCCATGAGCGATGAGATTATGATCATGATCAGATCATGATCATGATCGGAGCTGAAGGGGGCGCCTGGGTGGCTCAGTTGGTTGAACGTCCCATTTCGGCTGAGGTCTCACTTCGGCTCAGGTCATGATCTCGCAGTTTGTGAGTCTGAGCAGCACATAGGGTTCTGTGCTGATAGCAGATTCTGTGCTGATAGCTCGGAGCCTGGAACCTACCTTGGATTCTGTGTCTCCCTCTCTCTCTGCCCCTTCCCCACTCTCACTGTCAATCTCTCTTTAAATTTTTTTTTTAATGTTTATTTATTTTGAGAGAGACAGAGTGCGAGTTAGGGAGGAACAGAGAGAGAGGAAGACACAGAATCTGAAGCAGATTCCAGGCTTTGAGCTGTCAGCACAGAACCCGAGACGGGGCTTGAACCCATGAACCATGAGATCATGATCCAAGCTGACGTTAATAGCTCAACCGACTGAGCCACTCAGATGCCCCTGTCAATCTCTCTCTCAAAAATAAATAAACACTAAAAAAAATTTTTTAAGAGACAAAAGAATAAAGTAGAGAAGGTCAAGTCTTGAGAAATAAAGAGAACCAGGAGACTGCAGAGTTGTAAAGTATGTAAAGCATGATTTCAAATAGGAGCTCCAGCAAAATAAAAGCTAAAAGAATGGCCACTGGCTTAGGCAATTAAGAAGAAACAAGTAGCCTTTCACTCACTCAGTAGGTGAGTGTAGTTGAAAGACAAATGCCAGCAGGTAGAGAAAGTGAGGGAAAACAAATAGCAAGTATAGTTTACTCTTCCAAAGGATGAAAGAAGGAAGAGGGCTGACTAAATTAAAGCTGAAGAAAGATATAGGTTAAGACCATTTCCTTTAGTACATGAGACTTAAATTCTTGAAAGCTGAAGATCTTAAAAATACAAGAGGCAGGGAAAAATAAATGGATTAAGGTCCCAGAACAGAGAGGCCAAGATGAAGTCAAGAACACAGAAGGGTTATTTAGCCTCGGTCAAGACTCCTGACCACCACTGGTATTAGAGGAAAGAACACAGAATCAGTAACCAAACCAACAAGGAAGGCTTGTTCTGAGCAAGGATTCCTACCTGGTTTCCAGAACATAGCAGGACATTGATCTGAGAATGGACTGCCCAGTTTTGGGAAGGGAGAGCAAGGATGTCAGAAACTGAGAGCAAGGCCCCCATCCAGACCTTTCAGCAGTGACAAAGACCCTGACTAGGGGATTGTCACTGAAGACCTTGTTTTCAGTGTGAGCTGTCATGTCACATTCAGCACACTTACACGAAAGGAAATAAAAATGAGGACGCTGATTATAATGACGATGATTAAAAGAGATGCTCTGATATGTCTCCCAGGTACTTCCCTCAGAACTGTATTCCCCTGGCTGCTAGGAATACTGCTGGCTGACAGCCCTCTCGGCAAGTTAATCTCAGCTGAAGAGGACTGCCTTCCCCACCCTGCACCCCATGACTAGTCAATGCAAGGGTGCAGAAATCTAGCCTCCCTGGGACAAGCTGAAGAGCCTTCCCAGTTTCACTTCCCTACAGGGTCACCTGAGGCCTCTGTTGCTACTAAATAGCAAGCAGTCCAACCTCTCTCTGGGTCCACTCCAACATTCTTCCCTTCCTCCATAAATGTGGTTGTCAGATAAAATGCAGGACATCCAGGTAAATTTGAAATCTCAGATGATTATATCCCAAACAGTACATTTTATATAAAGAATTAGTCACTGTTTACCAGAAATTTAAATTTAACAATGCATCCTCTATTTTTACTTGCTAAATCTGGCAACCCTACCCACAGGTATTAATTTGAGAGGACTCCCTAGAAAACTCCCTTCACACTAGTCTATCTCACAGTTGGCCTCCTAGGGATTCCCACTTTTAAAATAGTAAATTCTGGAATCTAACCACCTGCTGGATGGGTGGCAATGAGGAACACATGTCTTGGAATAGGTGGAATATAAACAGTTCCCAGCAGTGTAGCAGTATAAATATTAAAACGTTGGTGATGGACTGGGTTGGCCCATAGTGGAAGGAGATGCACTAGTATATGGAATTCATTACTAGTTTGAGAAATAGTAGGGAAATGGTAAATTACAATGACAGTAGAATTGGATGGTTATTGTTGGAGACAACTGATGCTTTAGAAAAAAGATAAATAGCTGAGAGTGCTAAATAGCAATTAAAGGCTAAATATGAAAGGCGGAGGATTTCAAGGAGAACAAGGAGATACCTGGTGTCGTCACCTCTTCTGCGCTGGAGGGGCAATGTATTTATTGGTCTGCTAAGACATATATATTATAGCATATAAATTAAGGCATATTTAAGGTTTCCCTTTCCTTCCCATTGGGCCTTAGCCTAAAAAAGCTTCAAGAGTATTTGATCCATTGACATGAATTTCACATAAAATCACATAGAACAATAGAGGTGTAGCAATAGGCACATGAACTTGAAATTCAGTGGTCGTCTCACATATTGTACCTCTCAAAACCTGCCAGCCTGATAGGGCAAAGAAAAGCCTGCTGAAGATATAGCTAAGGCTCCAGCTCAGAGACAATATCCTACAAGAATGGGACACTATTCTCCAGAACACAATATGCACACACATATACACATACACATCTGTATATGTACAATGGCACAGTGTTCTCAAGAGATAAATTCATGGATCCGATAAGAGATGAATGAAGAGACAGTCTCACTTGTATCACTACCTGGGAACCACCTGGGCAATTTCTGCTTCCTGCCTCACAATCTGGGGATCTTTGGATTGAGAAATCCTGACTCCCAAAGGAGAAATACTTCTACTAGGGAAACTGCACAAGTGCCACTGAACTTTAAGCTGTAAGTGTCATCCTGGCACTTTGGGATTTATATGAAAAAGGACTAGCAGGCAAGGAGAGAAGTCACCATGCTGGACAGAGGAATGGAACCTGATAAATAGGAAGAGGTAAAGCCACTAGTATGTAATGGAGGCAGGAAGAAATATGTTTGGCACACAGGTAAGCCACTTAGACATTGCTTGTCACTCCCAATTTTGATGGTAAATAGACAAGTACAGAAGCCATGGCTCGAGAAGGGCATGGTGACCAAGGACTTGAGTAGACTTCCTAAGAAGTACTACAGCAGGACAAGAAAAGAATATAAAGACAAAAGAATTCAATAGAAAATATAGAGGTCTGAACAAGCTTTCTCTAAGTTCAGAGCATATTTATTTTTCTGATAGTCTTCTCCTGATTCTCTAAGAATTATGATCTATTGTCATGAAAAACAATTACTACATTACAGAGAATGCAAATTAGTGTTTATTGAAAACCTACTATGTGTCAGGTAGCTTTCTCGTATTATTTCACATTAATTCTCATAAAACACCTGTAAATTAAGTCTTGCTCTGTACAGATTAAGAAATTTAGTTTTTTTAAGGTTGATATGTATTTTATTTATAACATCCATTAACCACACACATCAAGACCAAAACAAACAACTACAAACATCTGAAGTATAAGGGGGATTGGCTGGAGAACAGAGGGGGAAGGTGAGGTAAAGAACAAACATGGGAGGGAGTTGCTCCTAATCTTCAAAGTGGTCAGTTGATTTAAGAATTATTCTTGAGGTGCCTGTTTGGCTTAGTCAGTTGTTCATGCATCTCTTGATTTCAGCTCAGGTCATGATCTTGAGGTTCATGGGATCAGGCCCCACGTCAGGCTCTGCTCTGAGATCACAGAACCTGCTTGGGATTGTCTCTTGCTCTCTCTCTGCCCCTCCCCTGCTCCTGCTTGTTCTCGCTCTCTCTCTCTCTCAAAATAAATAAATAGACATTAAAAAAAAGACTTATTCTTAGATTTAGGTAACTTTTGCTTCAGTGTAACCTTGTAACTGTAGGGATTTGTAATGAAGATTCAGGTAAGTAAGACCTTTTATACATTCCTCTCATGGCTGTGAGGATTCTCTGAGATGTTTGAAAAATACTTAGCTCAGTACCTAACCACATCATTAACCTTCCAAATGTAGTTCCTAATTATATTAGTAAATATTTGACCAATATTTGGGTTTTTTTTAGAATATATTTTATTTATTTTTAATATATGAAATGTATTGTCAAATTGGTTTCCATACAACACCCAGTGCTCATCCCAAAAGGTGCCCTCCTCAATACCCATCACCCACCCTCCCCTCCCTCCCACCCCCCATCAACCCTCAGTTTGTTCTCAGTTTTTAAGAGTCTCTTATGCTTTGGCTCTCTCCCACTCTAACCTCTTTTTTTTTTTCCTTCCCCTCCCCCATGGGTTTCTGTTAAGTTTCTCAGGATCCATATAAGAGTGAAAACATACGGTATCTGTCTTTCTCTGTATGGCTTATTTCACTTAGCATCACACTCTCCAGTTCCATCCACGTTGCTACAAAGGGCCATATTTCGTTCTTTCTCATTGCCACGTAGTACTCCATTGTGTATATAAACCACAATTTCTTTATCCATTCATCAGTTGATGGACATTTAGGCTTTTTCCATAATTTGGATATTGTTGAGAGTGCTGCTATAAACATTGGGGTATAAATGCCCCTATGCATCAGCACTCCTGTATCCCTTGGGTAAATTCCTAGCAGTGCTACTGCTGGGTCATAGGGTAGGTCTATTTTTAATTTTTTGAGGAACCTCCACACTGTTTTCCAGAGTGGCTGCACCAGTTTGCATTCCCACCAACAGTGCAAGAGGGTTCCCCTTTCTCTGCCTCCCCACCAACACCTGTTGTTAATTGTGTTGTTAATTTTAGTCATTCTGACAGGTGTGAGGTGGTATCTTCTTGTGGTTTTGATTTGTAGGAACCTGTATCTTAAGAAGTGAATAGTGAAAGATATTTTTAATATAATATGTCCACAAAGAAAACTAACAGGACATATGGGCTTAAGAAAGACTGAACAGGGGACTGACTGACAACAGCACTGAAAGGTCCAAATATAAAATTCAAGAGCAGCACTCCACAATACAACTTTCTGAGATGCTGGAAATGTTCAGTATCTGTCTGTTCTGCCCATGATGGTAGCCACCAGGCACAAATGGCCAATAAGCATGTGAAATATGCTTAATGCAACTGAAAAATTAAATTTCTGATTTTAATTAATTTAAACCTGAATTTAAATAGCCACTTGTACTGAACAGCATAGGTCTAAAGTACCCCCTGGATTTCTCCTGTGCCTCTATTAAAATGTACCCAGGGGTTAAGATGGCTATTACAAGTAAAACAATGCAATTCTTAATTTCCAGTATAGGACTTCTAGTTCCCTAGCCAGAATTTTCTTCTCTCTCAAGTTCTGACAAAATTGAACCCACTGTATGTCAAGATCTAATTTTTGTTTTTAATTCCAGTATAGTTAACATACGGTGTTACTTTCAGGTATACAATATAGTGACTCAGAAATCATATACATCAGCCAGTGCTCATCACAAGTGCACTCCTTAACACCCATTGTCTATTTTACCCATCCCCCCATGCACCTCCCATCTGATAACCATGAGTTTGTCTCTATAATTAAGAGTCTATTTCTTGGTTTTTCATTCTCTCCATTTTTTTTTCCTTTGCTCCTTTGTTTCTTTTTTTTTAAGTTTATTTATTTATTTTGAGAGAGAGAGAGAGAGTGGGGGAGGGGCAGAGAGAGGGAGAGAGAATTGGAAGCAGGCCCTGAGCTGTCAGTGTGGAGCCCGATGCAGGGCTCAAACCCAGGAACCGTGAGAGCACGACCTGAGCTGAAACCGAGAGTCAGACACTTAACTGACTGAGCCACCCAGGTGCCCCATTGTTTGGTTTCTTAAATTCTACATATGAGTGAAATTATATAGTATTTGTCTTTCTCTGACTGACTTATTTCACTTAGCATTATATTCTCTAGCTCCATCCATGTCACTGCAAATGGCAAGATTTCAATTTCTCTCTGGCTGAATAATATTCCATTGTATATATGTATAGCACATCTTCTTTAACCTTTCATCAATCAATGGGCACTTGGGCTGTTTCCATAATTTAGCTATTTTAAATAATGCTGCTATAAACACAGGGGTGTCTGTATCCCTTCAATTAGTGTTTTTGTATTTTGGGGGTAAATACCAGCAATGCGATTACTGGATTGTACCAAACTCTAACACTTTTTTTTATAAGCTGTAATTCTTAAATAGAGCAAATATGCCACAGACATTGACTAAAGACTTTTGGCAGCCCCTGCAAAATACAGAGAGACCCTATTATATAGAAACACTCAGAACCACTTTTCATTTTTCAAAACTTCTTGGCTGGAAGAAGTCTAACTTTCTCAAAAATAATGTAGTGATAATATTAACTTAAACAGTCATTTTCTCTGTTGTTGTTGTTGTTGTTATTTTCTACCTGTTTTTGTTAGGAGGAGCTGTTTTGGTTTTGGTTTTCTCTGTCAGACTCATTTTTGAATGTCTCCAGTTTATTTGTTTACTGTCTGTGCAACCTCCTTCTCTAGAGATTTAGGCCAAATAGATTTTTCCTGATCAGGTTGTTCATCATTATTTTCTGAGCTTCCAATTAAGTATCATCTGGCAATCTGGCAATTTTGTGAAACATTAAAGCAGGCTGTATTTCAATTTTGCCGTTTAACTTTTAACTTTCATTAAAGAGAATCTATTTTGAGGCCACTGCTGAATTGAGACTTCCAAATATTTCATAAGTCTTGACATCATGCCAAACCTATAAAAATCTACAGACTTCTTAAAAGGATCTGTTAAATCAAATTCTATGACAGGTCATTTACCAAATTGAGTATATATAACTAATTTTCTGGCTTCTCTCATTCAAATCCTTGAATTCTGGCCATTTCACAACTTCCCACAAATATTTCATAATTAACACTGTTTTTCTTCAGGGAAAGTATGAAGTGAAAGAAAGACCTCATAGAGAGTATTCACAAGGTATCCATCCCTAACTTCACACTGTTCTCACCTGCTTCTTTGCTGAGATGAAAAAGAAGATGCATCTTTAATGCCCAGAGTGGACTAAGCATAAAAACACCGCTGTCATACGGAGGGGCCAAACCTTTACTTTCAAATTATTATGGCTTTCAAGTAACTAGCTAGATGTTGGAAGCCATACAAAGAGAACCTGAGCAAATATTTAACTCTTCAAAACCAAAGAGCCTGAGTTGAATCTTGATTCCATTGGTGAACATTAGACAAGTATTTAATATATATACGTACCTTTATTTCTTCATCTATAAAATGTGGATGATAATACCTATTTCATAATGTTCTGCTAATTAAATAAGTTAATACTTATAAAGCACTAAGAACAGTACCTGGTATACTAGCATAAGTTCATAGAATTCCAATAAAGATTCTTGAATGGGACTTCAGCTGTTATTCTTTTCTATGTGTATACTTAACACTTTGGGACTTTAGTATTTTTACACATACCTTTGGGACTTTAGTATTTAGATTCTAAAAGCAGCAATAAAATGTTAAACATTCATTTACAACTTGATATAAGCAGAATTCACAGAAAAGGGGTTTTTCATGCAATCTGGAAATTGGTAATAGTTCTTGAAAATGTGATAGTTCTGTCACTGATATAGATATCAACGTTTTACTAAAACCTAATGGAAATTATGCCTACAATTCTCATAGAGATAACAGTTACAGGAATTGCTATACCTATGGATGTATGTTATTCATTTTGAGCAGACTTACTTATTCAACCAACCAATATTAATTAATCACCTTTACTTCACCTCTTTTTGTTATTTTATTCACCTCTATTTCTAGGTATGGGCAATAAAATTATAACAAAACACCTTCCACAACATTTATTCTAGTATAATATAAGGACATTAAATCAAAAGAAATCATACAAATGTGAAAATTCAGCTGATGTACATGAATTTATTTGAGCATATTAACTGAAGAATTTGACCTAGTCAATGAGATCAAGGAGTTTTCCCTGAAGAAGAAAGAACTGGACTGATAGCCAAAGAGCGAGAAAAGGTTAACTAAGTGAACAAAATAAGGTAAATGAGATTCTCAAAAGAACAGGAATGGTAGGTAAGGAATAGATCATACAGAGACTATAAAACCATGTTAAGGAGTTTTACTCACATCATACAGAATCCACTGGAAGATTATGACCAGGAGGTGGGGAGGAAACCAACATAATCAGGTTTGCTTTTACACATGATCAATGGGGCTACAATGAGAAGATAGATTGGGGGAGGCAATAGTTAAATAACTTAGTTCAAAGGCTATTTCAGCATATCTTGGTCTATCAGGTGAGCAGTGGAGATAGAAGGAGGCATAAACTCAAAAGATATTTAGGGATCTTGATGATTCACTGGATATGGGAGGTGAGAAAGAGGGAGGTATCAAAGATAACTTCTGCATTTCTACTTGTATAACCTGACGAGACTGAGGGAGAGAAGACAAGAAATTTTTAAAAAAAATTTTAATGTTTATTTGTTTTTCAGAGAGAGAGAGAGAGAGCGAGCGTGAGCAGGGGAGGGGCAGAGAAACAGAGGGAGATACAGAATCTAAAGCCAGCTCCAGGCTCTGAGCTGTCAGTACAGAGCCCGACGCGGGGCTCGAACTCACAAACCGTGAGATCATGACCTGAGACAAAGTCGGCAAAATTGGTGCCATCCAGGCACCCCAGTTCTTGGAAAGAGAAGAATTTTTTATGGACATGTTGTATTTAAAATGTCTTTGAGGATGGCTTAGTCGGTTAAGCGTCTGACTTCGGCTCAGGTCATGATCTCACAGTTCATGAGTTGAGCCTCACGTTGGGCTCTGTGTTGAGAGTTCAGAGCTTGGAGCCTGCTTCGGATTCTGTCTCCCTCTCTCCCTGCCCCTCTCCTGCTCGTGCTCTGTCTCTCACTTTCTCAAAAATAAATAAACATTAAAAAAAATTTTTTTTATATTATCTTTGAGGGGCTCGTGGGTGGCTCAGTTGGCTGAGAGTCCACTCTTGACATCAGGTCAAGTCATGAACATGCAGTCATGGAATGAATCCCCACTTCAGGCTCCACACGGAGCACGAGCCTACTTGGGATTCTCTCTCTCCTTCTCCCTCTGCCCCTCTCCCATTCATGCTCTCTCTCTCTCTCTCTCTCTCTCAAAATAAATAAGCCTAAAAAAATTAAAAATTAAAAATAAATAAAATGTCTTTGAAATATTCAAAGGGGATATCAAGTTCACAGTCAGAGAATGCCTTATTTCAAATATAATAAAGTAACTGGTACTATACTACTCTTCTCATAGCAAATGACTATAAAACTGGACAAAATATATAAAACAATATTTTTGGACCTTAGTCAGAAGGTAGCACTTAACTCTGATTTTTGAGAAAGGGGAAACACATAAGGTAAGCCCCATAATAGCCCTAAATTTCTGCCCAGGAAAATTTCTGGACTGCAATGTAGGGGGATAAAGTCAAGCAGAGCACAGCAGTATCACTGAGTTGAGAAGGCAGAGATCAAAACCTGGAGCTGCTGAAGGGACTAAAGTTTGTGGAACTGGATACTGTAGACAAGGAAGCCACACTGAAAAAGATCTCACAAATTTACATAAGTATCTTCTTAACACTTTGGCTAAATTATAAAGCTGTGCATGCACACAGTAAGACTCAAAAGGGAGTGGTAGTAAACTACTTCTAAGAATTTGTAAAATAAAATGGATATTTTGGTGATTGCAAGCTGCTTGAAAAATAGAAATTCTGACCAGCCATAATAGACCTCACTGAACTCAGGGACTCAGCTAACACCTCGTAGGAAGGTCGTATCATAATGGATAAAGAAGATATGGTATATATACACAATGGAGTATTACTCAGTGATTAAAAAGAATGAAATCTTGCCATTTGCAACTACGTGGCTGGAACTAGAGGGTATTATGCTAAGCTAGTCAGTCAGAGAAAAACAGATATCATATGACTTCACTCATATGAGGACTTTAAGATACTAAACAGTGACCATAAGGGAAGGGAAGTAAAAATAATATTAAAAACAGGGAGGGGGACAAAACAGAAGAGACTCATAAATATGGAGAACAAACTGAGGGTTACTGGAGAGGTTGTGGGGGAGGGTGCGCTAAATGGGTAAGGGGCACTGAGGAATCTACTCCTGAAATCATTGTTGCACTACAAGCTAACTAAATTGGATGTAAATTTTAAAAATAAATAAACATTTAGAAGGAAGGAAGGAAGGAAGGAAGGAAGGAAGGAAGGAAGGAAGGAAGGAAAGAAAGAAAGAAAGAAAGAAAGAAAGAAAGAAAGAAAGAAAGAAAGAAAGAAAGAAAGAAAGAAAGAAAGAAAGGTTGTATCATAGGAATAGAGCTACTCTAGCTAAGGTGTGTACTCTAGACCTTTGATAAAGTCAATAACACTTAAAAACAGGTTCCAAAGAATGAAGATGATCCACTAGCAAATCATCTGTCTGCCAGCTCCAAACCCAATATTTCTTACAGGCAAAGTTTTAAAAGTCAGACTTTCAAAAACATTTTAGAACATCTAGTATACCATCAATGATTAGTTGACTGATATGAAGAAAGAAGACCACGGCAGCAGAGAGTACTTCCCAATTCTATAAGAGTTTGGACTCTCTAAGATATCCCAGTGGCTTAACCTAAACCCCAATGGAAATTAAAAGTGACAAAACAACAATACAATGAAGGAAGGCAAAAATAAATACAGGTATACATATATAATCATATAAACGGCAATAAATAGAAAGAAGAAAAAGAAAACAAGAAGAACATCAACACTACTAGATCAGACAAACAGCAACCCAAAATAATAATTAAATCATCTGTGATCACACTATATTAAGAAAAATATTTCTGGACATTAAAAAAAAACTCAATATTTTTAATTGAAAATTAAATAGTTTAATTGAAGTAAGGAATGGTTCTGAGAACCAAATTAATGTCTTTGAAGATCCAGAGGAAGAAATATCTAAAAAGAAAGAAAAAATATGAAGACAGGGTAATCATGAGGGAAAAGAAAAATGAGTGATTTAGGATACCTAATAAATAAATCATGAAATTTCAGAAGAAAAAAGTAACAAAGGAAAAATTATATAAATTGTAAAGGAATATTTATCTCATTTTGGTAAAGATTTGAATCTACCAATTTAAGGTCCTTACTCAGATTCAAGGAGACTTTAGAAGACACAGCCAGAGGGGCGCCTGGGTGGCTCAGTCAGTTAAGCGGCCAACTTCGGCTCAGGTCATGATCTCATGGTCCGTGAGTTCAAGCCCCATGTCGGGCTCTGTGCTGACAGCTCAGAGCCTGGAGCCTGTTTCAGATTCTGTGTCTCCCTCTCTCTGATCCTCCCCTGTTCATGTTCTGTCTCTCCCTGTCTCAAAAATAAATAAAATGTTAAAAAAAAATGAAAAAAAAAAGACACAGCCAGGGCGTACCTGGAAATGATGCTAGAATTCCATGGTTTAGTAGGGATAACAGATCCTAATCGCTGAAATCCATGAATGCTGCTTTATGCTAACGTCTGAAGATGTGATTAGGAGCGTGAGATGGTGAGACTACCCTGGATTATTTGGGTAGGCCCTCAATGCCATGGTAAATGTCCTTATAAGAGAGAGGCAGATAATAACACACAAATGAAAGAGGACAGAGGCAGAGATTAGAGTGATACAGATTCAGACCAGAAATGCTGGCAGCCTCCAGAAGCTGGAAAACAAGATATTCTCTAAATGCTCTCCATTACTCATCTATTCTGAAGTTCCTCTAAACATCCAGAGCAAACATTTGTAGCATATTTAGAAATTGGAAGAGGCAAGAAATGGAATCTCCCCTAGAGCCTCCAGTGGGAGTGTGGGACTGCTGACACCTTGATTTCAGCCCAGTGGTACTTATCTCAGGCTCCTGAACAGTAAAGAATAAATTTCTGTTGTTTGAGCCACACAGTTCGGGGTAATTTGTTACAGCAACCACAGAAAACTAATAAAAAAGGTAAAGAGAAAATTTTATAAGTTCTCATGTGGTAAGAACAAGTTACTGCAAAAGGCAAAAGAACCAGACTAACACCAGACTTCTCTTCTACAACTCTGGAAACTAGAAAACAACAGAAAAATATCTATAGACAATTGATAAGTTAGAACTGAAAACCAAGAATCCCAAAGTTAGGCAAGATATCAATTACCTGTCAGAGTGAAAGAAAAGCATTTCAGATATTCAAGGATTCAGACAATATATAACCAACATGACACATCTGAAGAAAATGTTTGAGAAACTAAGCATAGGAGTCAAAACAAATAAAGATAAGGAGGAGGGAAAAAGTGGAAGATATGAGCTTTTCAATACATTATAATTAAATCTAAATGGATAAAGAGAATGTGTAATATAAAGGATATTATTATTTATTTATTTTGAGAGACAGCGAGCGCACCTGTGCTCGTGAGTGGGAGAGGGACAGAGAGAGAGGGACAGGGAGAATTCCAAGCAGGCTCCATGCCGAAGGGATATTTTAAAAAGAAAACTTAATAGCTGCCTTAAAAGTCATAAACTTTTTCAGCAAAATGTAGGTATTATGGGGAGAGAAAAGATAAAAGCATTTCAAATTTATCATTGTACTGGAAAGCAAGCAGTGGTGAAATAAAGCATGGGAGAGAAGATCATTAGTATCCTGTTTTCATATAACAGTAAAGACATACATCTTACTAGAATCATGGAATGGAAATTATGATATAAAACACACAGTAGAATTTCTAAATTAACAAGAGGAAAAGAGGAATTAAATGTAACTTCAACAAGTCTGTAAAAAGAAAGAGAAAAAGGAAACAGTATATTTAAAGAAATAGTTATCTTAAATAAGATGGAAAAATTATACAGCGACTTTTACACTAAATGGAAAT
Organism: Acinonyx jubatus; assembly: GCF_027475565.1. Classification (NCBI taxonomy): domain Eukaryota; kingdom Metazoa; phylum Chordata; class Mammalia; order Carnivora; family Felidae; genus Acinonyx; species Acinonyx jubatus. The sequence goes on from NC_069394.1 coordinate 52,431,996, forward strand.
GAGCTGGATTCTCCTATTATAAACAGCATGGTCAGCGATGTGTTGGGTTTTTTTAAAGAAACAAATTAACTCAAAATGATTAGGAAAAAAGTTTTCAAATTTTTTTAAGGTTTTTTGTTTTGTTTTGTTTTGTTTTGTTTTTTAAGAGACAGAGAGCACGCTCATGACAGTAGGGGAGAGGCAACAGAGAGCGCGAGAGAGAATCCCAAACAGGCTCCGTGCTGTCAGCGCAGAGCCCGATGCGGGGCTTGAACTCACAAAGCATGAAATCATGACCTGAGCCAAAATCAAGAGTCAGATGTTTAACCAACTGAATCACCCAGATGCCCCAAAAGTTTTCATTTTTCAAATGGGCCATGATACCAAAGACATGCCAAATTCCAGAGTCTAGGAAAGTACACTGCTATCATGGGCTGTTGCAAAGAGTGAAGCAATATGATCTGTCAATCATTTCTTTTTTTTTTTTTTAATGTTTCTTTATTTTTGAGATAGAGAGAAAGACAGAGCATGAGCAGAGGGGAAGAGAGAGAGTGAGACACAGAATCTGAAGCAGGCTCCAGGCTCTGAGCTGTCAGAACAGAGCCCGATGCAGGTCTCAAACTCATCAATTGCGAGATCATGACCTGAGGTGAAGTCAGACGCTCAACCGACTGAGCCACCCAGGTGCCCCTCTGTCAATCATTTCTTAAGGACAGAGAAAAGCTCCAGTTGTGACTCACACCTGCCTGTAAAGGTCTGTAAATCACATTTCCAATCCAATAGTTTCTATAAAGGGGGTAATAATATGGGAATTCCACTTCAACACGACTTTATATCTATTCCCAAACTCCTCAAAATTGACAGTAATGAATGAAAAGACACAATTCCACAGGAACAAAGAGAACAGAAGAGTAGAGACAGCAAATAAAGATGTCAACAAATTACTGTAAAGGACATAAAACATAATTGTGGTACAGGGCATACATTGTTCAGCAGTCAAAACATTGTAAACACTGATAGTGAAAACTGAAAACATGATAAAACTAAATGGAGAAGCAGTGGGAATGGGAAACAATATAGGTAAGGTAAATTCTTAACTACAGTGACAAAATCCAGTGTGTATCTAAAATCAGTAAATTAAAACCCAGCAGTAGAAGCAGCTTCTTTAGATATGTGAAGGAAGTTAAAGAAGACAGATAAAGGAGGACATGCAGTTCACTTTCCCTCTAAAGGGTAGGATCTAGGGCAGACAGAAGTGGAGTAGAAAAGTAGTGTGTTTTGTCATAAACTTTTAAACTGCTTGATATTTAAGCTTTGTACATATATTGGATTCATTAAAATTTCAATTATTTTTCTAAAGCTCAATGAGGCACAAAATAAATTCAGTAAATTTATAAGATGTAGCTTTTATTTTTTTCAATGTCAGTCTTTATTAAAAGGTGCACCTGGGGCGCCTGGGTGGCTCAGTCAGTTGAGCGTCCAACTCTTGATTTCAGCTCAGGTCATGATCTCACGGTTGTAAGATTGAGCCCTACATTGGGCTCTGTGCTAAGCATGGATGGAGCCTGCTTGTGATTCTCTCTCCCTCTCTCAAAATAAATAAACATTAAAAAAAAAAAAAAGGTGCTCCAGTTTTCTCCAAAGATCAGTATTATCATTTTTGTGACATCGATCTCCTATGTGTACTATTGTTAAAGGTTGGTGTATATTAATGACTGCTATGTGGCACTAGACAGAACTGTACATTTATCTTTCTTCCATGTCTTACCCACTTTCTAAAAATTCTTTGCCCTGTAAACCTCCACTTGGTCACCCTTTGATGTGAATATTTGAAGAAATGTAGTGAACTGGGAAGAGTATGGAATTTGAAGCCAGATAGACCTAACTTTGAATTCTAGTTTTCCAACATTCTAGATTAAGTGTATTTACTAATTGATCTAACCTACATTTTCTCATCCATAAAATGGAGTAGTAATTCCATTTTTACATAAACGAAACATGTAAAATACCTTTTAGTGTGTATGGCATACAACAAGTATTCAATAAATGATGCATACTCTATTACATAGGTTCCCATGGTATTTTAATCAGGATTTTGTAATCCAAGTGATCATAAATTCACAGGCCTACAAAACAAGGTCATATTTCCTTTCAAAGTTTAAACTATCATGGCATAACTCTCCACAAGCCTAATCACCCAAAAAATGGCACCCCCAAAATGTCCCCAGTTATTTTGGGATATTTCAAAAAGTCCTGACAGTTGTCCAGAAACCAGTTATTCCAAACATCTGCTCAATTTCCTGTTCTGCCCCCTATGTCTCCATGGTTGCTGCCTGTGAGGCACCTTGAGAAGCCTCCTAGACCAACCCCACCACCACCTAGTATGACAACTGAGATCTGAGGAAAGCTGATGCCTGGAGAGGCAACCCAGCCAGAGCACTGCAGGATAAAAGAGAAAAGCCTCCTTCCTAATTTTGCATTATGCTATAGACAAGAGTTATTAACGTTTCTGAGGGGAGAATTTAAGTGTAGGAATTGGGACTTAATTTTTTTTTTCGGTCTATGTATGGAAATTACTGCAGGTAGTTTTTCTGCCCTTGGTAAAAGAGGATACAAACTGATCCTAATGCTCAAGACTCAGGTGGTATGCATGTTCTGAATCAAAAAATCTCATGAATCAAAAAAAACATGGTACCAGTCAACATCACCCAGCCTGGAGAATACTGTTGATACTCAGTATTTTGAATTTCTTATTTGTGAATTTGCCTGGTCACTGAAATTTATTTGTAACCCCAAAATTGGTACCCGTGGTGCTTTCATGGAAATTCACAAACATGGACATGCAGAGAGTGGTGAAAAATTCCCAGCTGCAGTCAAACAAGGCAACACTCTGCCTTCTTGTTTTATTTCTCATAGTATAAATAAGTGTCCTTCTAAATAAGTATCCTTTTCAGTATATTTAGTGCCCTTTTCCACATTTTTGTGGGTTTTTTTTTTTTTTTGGTAATGTAACTGTTTAAATACTCCAAGCATAGAGCTGAAGTACTACTGTCTAGTGTTCCTGAGCACCAGAAGGTTGTGCAGTGTCTTTTGGAGAAAATAAGTGTGTTACATAATCTTCCTCTGGCAGAAGTCATAGTGCTGTTAGATGTTAGTTTAATGTGAATAAGTCATCAATATATATTAGAATTTTTTTTAACAGAAACACAAATAAAACAAGGTTATATATTGACTGGTTGATGAACATGTTGGAGGATCAAAGGCACCTAATCTTGGAACGATGATTCAGTAATTCACTGATTTGCTAATTCAGTGCTCCCCAGAATACCCAGATAATTGCTGTGAATAATGAGCATCTACTGTATTCTGATTTGTTAGAGTAGTTGAGGCCCCTCTTCTCTGTCTGGGTACTCGGAAGAAATAAGCCAATGAGACATAAACTTATTGTGACAGGCTTGGGAGACAGGAACCAGTGAGATCTGGTTCTGCTCTGAGAGAAGTTCCTGGAATGCAGTGGAGGAAAAAGATCCAAAGGTCTGAGCTCCACTCACCAAAAGGTTTGCTATAGTTGGTATTACCCATCATCCATCAGAATGGACCCTTCTTCAACTCTCCCAGGACTGGGAAGAAGGGCATCCATGCCACTCAACTGTGGTCCAGGGGAAGCCATCCACATTGGAGCTACCCCAAGTAACCTATGCCCAGGAGAAAAATATCCTGTCACTGGGGATCAGCACTGGAGCAGCAGTGGGAGCACTGGGCCTGAAAAGCTACACAATCTTAGATTTTCCTATTTGGAACATGCACCTACTAAATGGGTTTCTTTTGTTTGTTTGTTTAAGTGGCCAGTGTTAAAAGGGTATTGATTTACTTGAACTAGGCAGCTAGACTAGAGTGAAGTGGAATAAGTGATGGTAAATCAATAGAAGTCAGTCTTTGAAAGCTGTTCTGCAACACTTCAAAGTAACTGTTTGCTCTTCACAAAGTCTCACTTGAGAGTTCTCTCCACTGCTGACCATCACTTGTGCCTGGCATCTCCCAGATTTCTTTTAGAGCACTAGTTCTGTCCATCTTTAAACATGACCATTCAAATCCAGTCCGTGGGCCTGACTGAAAACAGATACCACTGGCATCATTCTCAGCTCTTTCTCTTTCAAACACAATACACACAAGACCATATCAATCGGTGCAAATACTAGGAGAGGCATTTTCTCCGTTATTCTTGGAGTTCAGCTCAATGAGCCCAAAATGTATGTAGCATGGAGAAATGAGACAAAAGAGACAAAAACATTCCCTGCCAATTAATTAATGATAATAGCAAACACAAAGAGTGCTTACTATGTGCCAAGCAAAAAGCATTTTACCCATATTAAATCTTATTCTCACAACTACATGAGGTAGTGATTTTCATAATCCTCATTTAAGATATAGAGAAACTGAAGGATAGAAAAGTAAAGTAACTTGCCCAAGGTTGCACACCGAGTAAGTGATAAAAGAGGGATTTGAATTCAGGCAGTCTGACTCTAGAGTCTGTTCTTAACCATAATACTATACTGCCTCTCAAGCTATTTATAAAGTCATTAAAGTGAGAGACCATGCTTGGTTTCTTTCTAGTGTTTCCTAGCACATGTGATTATACCACTGGCTCACAAACAGAAGTGTCAAAACGAGAACTTCTCAGGGGGTTGGGTAATTTCTCTAATACCAAAGTACCTTGAAAGTTTTCAAATAGTGATGTCCACTGTGATATCATTATCAAGGACAAGATTATTGTTACAGTTAGCTGGTGCTGCTGCTTCTCCCTTTCTAGAAAAACACAAGCTAATCTGAAAAACAACAGGCCTTTGCCCAGTTTCCTACAAGGATAACCCAGTTCTGAGTCAAGGGCATGAAGATATGGGTTGGAAAATACGGTTATGGTTTTGTGGGCTTAGGGACATGATAACTTTTCTTGATTTGCTGACTACTGAAATATGAGATGAGAAAAAGGTAAGGTGAATCTAAGATTATATGCTCAGAGGAGATGCTACAGTGTTTATGACTAAGGGTGACAGAAAACTGAGGAAGAGAGGAAAGCATGTAAATAGTGACAAGTACGTCCGCCTTTGCTATATTGAGACTGCCAACAAAGACATCTGTTAGCCTAGTAGCTGTGTGTCCTGTCAGTCAAGAATTTATTGACTGTTTCCCAGGAAGATGCTCAGTGACAAACATTCTACAAAGACAAACACATTATATAAATGCCATAAAACGTATTGGAGAGATTTCTAGCCACCGCTAACCTCAACTGAGTAAATCTGAACAGTTCATTAACATCCAGAGAAACATTCAGATCTGACACTCCAGTCATTTTAAATCTTTCAAAAGTGAGAAGATTCAATAAAAGTTATCCAAAATAAAATGTTTCCTACTATTTTGATAAATCAGTACTGCTGTGTTTTTCACAAACATGATTCTAGCCAGGATTTTAATGTAACAACCTAAACAAACTTGGTAGCAACACATTATTTCATTTGTTTGAGGATAACCAGTGATTTCTCATATGCAAAGCTCCCTACTCCATTTATTTATTTGTAGGTAATCTGGAACACCATTTTAAACTAAACTACCTTTCTTTCATATGCTACTCTTCTTCAGACATAGAATTTAATATCTATTAATTAGGAAACAACAATTTATTATTTTTGTGTGTGTGTGAATACAAGTCCCGCATTGGGCTCCACACTCAGCGTGGAGCCTACTTAAAAAAGAAGAAGAAGGAGAAAGAGAAGGAGAAGGAGAAGGAGAAGGAGAAGGAGAAGAAGAAGAAGAAGAAGAAGAAGAAGAAGAAGAAAGGAAAGAAAGAAAGAAAAGAAAAAGAAAGTTCAGTAAGTAATATTATCTATGTCAAAATCAGTCATGCTGTAAAAAGTTAGTGTTGCCATTCATATACATACAAATTACTTTATACAATAAGGTAGTGATTTTCAAACCACTCTTCTGATGCCCAGGATTCCAGGGTGTATAATATAAGAAGCCTTGTAGGATGAAAAAAAGGAAGAGAACTAAATGGTCAAGGGAATTGGGCTCAGGGCTCACCAGCACATTCTAATCAATTTTTAAATCTATCATAAATTACAGTTTTACATATGATGTTGTTTGGGGGAAAAAATTTCTGGCTAAAAATATATATAAACTACCTCTAATGGAATTCCATTGTGCACAAGAAAAATACTGCAAATTCATTCTAGTCTTCACCTTATAAAAATGATTATTATGTTTTTTGTGGGTTCCAAATAGTATGCTTCAACTATGCTCAGCTAATGATTTAAGTAATTCAATATTAAGTAAAATCTCAAATGCTATCGAATTTTACAAAATATTTAAGTCACAATTTAAGATAAAATCTTCAATGTGAAAAAAGTAAAATATTTAGATACTTTTCCTAAAACAAATATATTACCTTTCAAGATAATTATCAAAATGAGATAGTTTTTTTTCTTTTTCACACCTATCAGTAACCTTTTTAGTTATCTGTACTTAAACTATTTTCTCTCCAAAGTATTCTACTATATACACTAGTTTATCGTTCTATTCTTCCACATGAATAGAAATGAAGCATTTGTAATATACGATAAAATTAAATTTAGTTCATATGCCTGAAGTTGAAAGATAATTTAATTTCAGATTTATTCATTTATGGTATTTCTGAATCTATTTGAAGTGCTGTGGTATTCTACAGGATTTTTTTCACCTTTATAATGAAATAAAATATTTGTTATTTCATCAGGATTCTACAAAACCTATGTAAAGCTATATAGAAAAGGAATAGTCAAAACTTCCTAATACAATTCCTTCATAAATGTCAGTATATGCCCAAGTGGAAACTAGATATACATGAGAATCATTTTGTTCAAAATTAAACTATAAATTCTTTACTATTCTTCATCACCACCTTAAACTAAGAGAAACCAATAGATTCATAACACTGGAATAAAATTGAAATTATTTTAGCTAACACATCTTTTCATCATTTAATGTGAAGAAACTAAGACCCAGAAAAGAGAAATAACTTCTTATTTAATAGCAAAATTGTGACCAAATCCTAGTCATCTAAGGCCCTTTCAACTAAATCATTACGGAATGTGTTGAATCACTATGTCGTATACCTGAAACCAATGTAATATTTTGTGTCAACTCCACTTCAATTTTTTTTTCAACAGGGAAATAATTAAATTTCCCATCTTTAGAATGTCTCTCAGTTCAGCCAAAATGACTAGAAAGCAAACAGCTTCTTGGCTTCCCTTCCACACTGGCACAAGGAGGCAATAACTTTTTCCTGGGGCACTCCTGGCTCTCTCATCTTTCTTAGTGTTTCAGTTGAAAGAATCAGGTCTAACTTTCAAACAATGTGCTGAAATCTGCAACGTGGGTGCATTCTCTTTGGAGTACTGACTCCCCACTCCATCCTTACAAGGAAAAATTTTTTTGCATCATGCCCTCTTCTGGTTACTCCATGATAGCCATGTATTTTCCCAACACGAATAAATATGTGTATGGTTCTGTGTGTTTCTGTTGCTGTGACTGGATATATTTTTTTCAACAAACTGGGGTATGGTTACAAAGTCTAATTTAGTAAATAGGCAAGACAGCATATACAAAATTTACCTGGGATATGAAAACTAATAAGGAAAAACATAATTTTGAAAAGCTAACAAAAATGTTAATCTGAAGATTTTGTTCAGAATTGGAAAAGACATCCTACAGTAGTATTTAAGATGAAGAACTTTTGAGCACCTTAAACAATAGGCAATCATTGGGGCACTTGGGTGGTTCAGTCGGTTAAGGGTCTAACTTTGGCTCAGGTCATGGTCTTGCGGTTTGTGGGTTTGAGCCCTGAGTCAGGCTCTGAGCTATAAACTCAGAGCCTGGAGCCTGCTTTGGATTCTATCTCTCCCTCTCTCTCTGCCCCTCCCCTGCTTGTGTGCTCTCTCTCTCTCTCATTTTTTTTAAAATAGCAATCATTTGGAGGCACTCAAAACACTGACTATAGATCAAGAGAGAAATATTTGTTCATGGAGATGAAATTGAGACTAGGCACTGGAGATATAGGCTAGCTATTAAAATGTCATGGACAGAGAATATATTGGTTTCAAAATTAAACCCAAATCAATTAGGCTAGCATAGTGGGATTATAAAATAAATATCTATTACTACCATATGTGAAAATTAAAACAAATCTAATCTTTTCTATGAACTACACTCTAATGAGTTACAGTGAAATTTAAACTATCCAATTAATATTCTCTGTCACTTAGGGTTTAACCAGTCTCTTTTTAGTGAACAACACTCCCTTTCAAATAAGTATGTTCCATGGATTCTCCCTGTACTCTCCCAAAATTGCCAGAACTTTATCTTCCACTCCACTCATTCTTCTGCTATGCAACCTTGCCATTTCCCATCAAGAAATAGGGTCTCGGTCCCTCCCCCTCAAATCTAGATGAACTTGCAATTGTTCCAAATAAAAGACCATGGCCAAAGTAACATTATGTGACTTCCAAAGCTACGTCATAAAAAATAATAAAGCCTCCATCTTGACTACTGGGACACTTGCTGTTAGAACTCTGACCTACCACCTAAAGAGTCCAACTACTCTAAGGCTCTCATGTTTTGAAAACCAGCTCACAAGGCCAGGTCGAGGTATTCTGACTGGCAGTCCCAGATGAGGTCTTAGCCAACAACCAACACTGACTACCAGACATGTACCTCCCAATGATTCCAGCCCCTGCAATCAAATTACTTTCAATCACTGAGTGTTTAGATAAGGCTTTACAGGATTTACACATCATGTGTTGGAGAGAGTATCCTTGAATTTCTGATTATAAAATCTATGAGCATAATAAAACAGTTGTTTTACACCAGTAAGTGTTAGAATTATTTATTATGTAGCAGTGGGAATTGGAGTATTCTCTCTCCTGGCTCTACCCCTATATGGTGTCTGGGACTATCAGGGGTTCATGGGGTTATGGCAAAAGGTGATACTACATTCTGCAGTGTCCTCTGGATCCTTTCTAGTTTCTGTTATGTGACTGGTCTGATTTAATTCCCGAATTAAATCAGGAATTAAATCAGACCAGTCCTACTATTGTGTGATGTGATGAAGCATCATGATGGCATCTATCATGAGAGTTTGTGATCTTAGATCTGTGAATCTGTGGTTCACTGAGACCTCTTTGCTTTAATTTTGGCCCTCTGATGGTCCATTCCCACTATCAGCCCCTCCACATCCTCTCACCAGGAGATAAGGAAATTTCTTAATCCCTTCATACTCTGTGCATACCTTTGGAGACAAGAATGCTGCCTCATGCCATCTATTAGATAATTCCCTTCATCATACTTACGCTTTCATCTTTGCCATATTGGATAAGGTCGAATATAAGATTCTCTGAGTTTTGCAGTCTCTGAGCTTGCTTCCACTAGACCCTATTATATGGATGCTTCTACTGCATACACTAGGTTCTATTCTCTAGAGGTGGAAAATGACAGCATGGAAATCTGACCTCTTTGCCACATCTTTCTCTCTTCTCATTTCCCAAATCCACGTGTTCAGAAAAGAAGGCCATCCCTTCTGCTTCTCTGTTATAGCTTTCTCCTTTCCGGCAGACATTAAACCTCAATTCCTAGTCTCAATAATAGAAGAGGTATCTTCCTTACACTAAAGAATAAATAGTATAATCTGAGCTACCAGGCATGGCTTTTCATCTGAAAGCCAGAAAGTTACTTGGGGAAAAAAATCCATATCAGTTTAATACCATGGAAATATTCCTGTTACACTATGGAATATTACAATTTTCCAATCTTCAAATAGAAAAGTGAGCTAAAGGGCACCTGCTTTATCATTGACTTGTTTATCGCATACCTCTTCACTTAGTAGAAATATAATATGGCTGCAATGTATTGAGTCCATATTTTTTAAAGTACAGTGGCAGGTTTTCTGATTCTAAAGACCAGTTCTTTGGATATGATCACAGTCTGACAGTGAAAACATCTCTCATGGTATTAACAAATATATACTTAAGGAATTAAAAATAAAAATCACTTATAATATGGATTCAAAATCGTTATCTTCCTCTGAGTATCGTTATGTCATTCTGGCTAATCCCTAAAACTTTTATGGGACAGATTTATTAAGACAGTAAATATTTGCTTATTTCTTTGAACTTGTTATTCATCATCCATTGTCCATTTTAAGTGGGCTAAATAATGCATATTTTAAACCAGTTGAGCCCTCTGCACAACACTTAACGGAATAAAAAAATGTCCTGTCCCCATTACCAAGTCATGCAAGGCCATAGACAATAATGCCAATCTATAACTGGGTAAGAGTCAGTGTACAAAGTGAAATCTCTATAAGGCACTCAGTTTGGGAATTAAAGTGCCTAAGTCTGACTAACCCCTAGTCTATGTGTGGTCAATACATTGACCAATTTTCTGTTGTTTTAAAGTCAAGAGCCAATTACTACACAAAACAGTGGCAATATGTTTATCGAAATTCAACCATTAAAACTTGTCTTCTGATGACAATTTTTTTTTTACCATATAAACATCAGTAAAATGTGCTCCTGAATAAAAAAGCAAAAAGGGGGCGGGGGGGGGGGTGGGGAGCAAATGTGGATAATGTCTTACTATCCATCTCATTTAATTTATACCATCATGTCATGTTTATGAAACCCTTAAAGGGAAAAAACATTTTAATTCACCTATGTTTAAGTTGCTAAAAGACAAGAACCCTATCCATCTTGCTCATCTTTATATTTCCAACACTAGCATCTAGCACACAGCATTCTGAATAAATGAATGAGCCTATTCCAACGCTTTATTTTACAACCAAGTAAACTGAGACCCAAGAGAGGTCATACATCTTCTCCCCTCTTTCAGTAAAAACAGCTAAGTTGCTAAAATGAATCTGTACTCACTATGAATGTTTCATTAATGTTGCTTACGTATGTCTGTGGTTTATCAGCAACATACACATTTTTAGCATTATGTTCTAGCAATTTTGTTCAAAACTGACAAGTACACTCAACTGCATTTAGGTTATTTTTGTTTTTATTGGTCATTTTTACTTCTGATTAAAAGAGTTGACAATAAAACAAAAATCAGAAAACAAGAAGAAATAATGCATATAAAACATATTCAACCAGTTTGGGACTTATGACTTCACAATAAGTTAAAACTTTTCTTTGGAGCTACTGATATAAGAGACCCTTGGGTCAATAACACAATTTAAGTAATTCTGCATATTACAGCCCTTTTGATAAAGACCAAAATCTTAAAAATGTCACGATATTGAAAATCGGGTTGTACCAAGGCTGTTACTTTAATTTATATTATCTGTTATATGTTGTTTAGAATGTGTTTTTTATTTGTTGAATAAAAATATATATGTTAAAAGAGAAATACATATTAGTGGTGGTTATTCCTAGACTCCTTTCCTATGCTATGTTTAAATTTTCACTTAAATTCAATAATATTTGTTATATGACAACCATAATTTCTTACCCTATTGGAATTTATAATCAAAAGGAACAAAGGCACACAGAGAAAAAATTAAAACATAATTGAAGAGTGCTTCCTATGTTTTAGGAGCAAATATTAGAAATGATTAACTCTGCCTGGAAAACCTTAGAGGTCCTTTTAGAGGAGACGATTTTCAGCCAGGCTTTAAAGAATATGGAGGAAGTTAACAGATGAAGGAAAGCAGAAAGAAGAAATAAAACACAAATCCTAGAGAAAAACATTCACAATTACACAGATAAGTGAAACAACCTGCAAGTATAAGGTGTGACTAAAACAGATGACAGAAAGAGAGCGAGTTTTACTGGTATGATTCTCAAGACAGGTTGAAGTCAGATCATAAAGGACTTTTACTTCATCATAATGAGCTTTAACTTCAGCTTATAAGTGATGGAAAGTAATTTCTAAGCAAGAGAGTAATATAATTTGGCTTATAGATTAGAAAAATAATCAACTGGAATAATGAAGAAACTAAAGCCAAAATATTGTCACAAGGCTATTTAAATGGGTCAAATTTGATGACAAGAGCAGCATTAGAAAGAATGGAAAGGAGGGAATAGATACTGAGTATCTTCGAATAGTACATTCTAAAGCACTTGATGACTGATTAACTATGGACCACAAAGAAAAGAGATCGATCAAAATTTCTAGGCTGGGCAACTGAATAGATGCTGACTGACAATTTTCACAAAATAGAAATGCACTAAAAAGAAAGAATCGGGAGATGATAACATTTGTAAGATACAATAGCAATTACTTGAAATCTGAAATTTAAAAATTGAATAACAGATTTTTTATTCAACTGGTTAATCAGCTATACCTTCTCACCACAAGGAAAAGCTATATAAAGGCACACCAAGGGCCTGCTCAAAATTTGGCCCCTGGCAACTATTAAGACATATTTTAATGTGGACATATTTGAAGCAGACAAAAGATTGGATATACTCTAACCTCCCAAACTTCTCTTAATAAAACTGTTAGGATTGCAGCTTATTTCCCAATCTTGACATCATATTCCAGGTGGAGGAATATTTATTAGCTTCACACCCTTTTTTAATGTTTATTTTTGAGGAAGGGAGAGTGCCAGTGGGGGAGGGGCAGAAAGAGAGGGAGACAGAGGATCTGAAACAGGCTTTGCCCCGATAGCACTGAGCCAGACGTGGGGGCTCAAGCTCAGGAACTGATGAGATCATGACCTGAACCAAAGTCAGATGCTTAACCAACTGACCCACCCAGGCATCCCTAGCTTCACACTTTTGTCTCTCTTCCCTCTCAGTCAGTCCTAGGGCAGAGGTGTGGAATTACCTAACAACTGGATGAGTTCGGAAGGCGCGTTACTTCAGGTTTTCTGAGAAGCAGATGCAAAATGCAGTTGGACATGCAAGACATGTATTGGGGGAAATGCCTGTGAAGGTTGAGGGAAAGGGAGCCAAGGAAGGAGGAAGAGAGTCTTCACAGAGATGCAAGTGTGACATCTGCTAAAGAGAACTGGTAAGAAGAGTCTCAGACTGCCGTGTCCTTCCAAGACAGATTTGGCAAGGCCAACAGGACCTCGGGCTAAGGCTGCCCATTAATGGAGTCTGCAGGAATGGCTGGAACCAGCTCCCAAGCTCTTCTATCACTGACTGGAAGCAGCTTGCAGGTGGCTTCAGAACAACTGCAGTTTGGTTCCAGAAGGGTAAAAATTTGGGCAACTAGTTATGCTCCTTGCTGCAGAAGAGGTTAAGCAGTGCATCTTTATGGTTGCTAAAGAATGAGAAACTGAGCATGGGTCACCTAGCTCCTTAGCCTCTCCTTTCTCTTGGGAGCCAAACTCCCCTCAAAAAGATTATACTCCAGGTCCAGGTCAGGATATAAGATTTACTCCACGGTGGGTAAGGAGGACTGCATTTGTTTTTGAGGGAGGAAATATCTTTGTAACAGAAAGGAGAATTAAAATTTGGGGACTGACATACACCAGGAATGACAGAGACTGCTGGGGTAGACAGAATACATAGCTTCAATTTTTTTACTTGACCATATAACTTATAACAGGCTATCTTAAAGTTTACAATTATGCCATTAGACTTGAAGCCTTAAGCCCCATAGCAATTTTTTTTCACTAGAGGGTGACCACATTTTATGGAGGCTCTTCATTTGGGGGCAGTGCCACCAAAGGAACGTGGGGCTGTGGGTTTCACCAAAGAACTGATCTACAGCTGATTCTGGAAAGGTTCAGGATGGGAGATACTACTGCTTGACCCTGAACCACACAGGTGCAACTTCCTAAGAGGTGTGGCTGAGGCAAAATTCAACTACCAGCAGCAGTTGTTTTATACATAGACCTATCAGACAGGAGACAGGACATATGCTTCTATTATTCTGAAAGTAGCACATGTTACACCTGAGTTTCACCGATGCTACACCACACTAGTAAGGTTCTAGATTTAGATTATCAATGTCAGGCACAGATAAACTGTACGAAAAAGAAATGCAAAATGGAGAGGCTGTGAAAATGGGATGGGAAAGAGGGTCTCCTCAAATAAGATTTTCTGTCTGGAGTTTCCATCATTTAAACTTTTTAAACTTTGAAAACCAACAGCAGTGTCTCAAATGCCACTACATGGATGAGGAGGCAGCACACAGATGTAGATTTTTCCCCATATGTGCACAATGCAACAATGAACCTCTTGCTGATTTCTCCCACTTGTGTTTATGAATTCGGAACCAAGTGGCATAAACTGACTGGCATGATAGCAAGGCTCAATCAAGAATATTTTCTCTGCCTCAGCTCCTTCGAAACTCAGATATTATCAAGCCTATACTGTCGTCTTTGGCAAACAATATTGGGTTAGACTAAGCCCTGGGTTCTGATTCTGGGAACATGACTTTGCCTTGTGGAACTATTCTAGGGACTGAGCATTGGCTCATTTGAAATCTGCTGCCTGTGTGCCTAGGGCTGTGATAGTCTGATATGTCCTATTTATCATTTAGTCTCTTTGAAAGTGTAGCTCAGAAAACACTTGACATTAAGCTGTTACAACTCCTGAGGCCTCGGAAGATCTACCCCCATTCCAGGACAAGACAGCCCAGCCTGCAGCTTGTAAAATAAAACCCAGGTTTGCCAACCACTGAGAAATTACTCTAGCTGAGACTAAATAGAAAATTAAGTTACGAAGAATGGATTTTGGACTTAAATTTCTTCTGGCATTTTACAACACAAGGGCAACAGGATTTGATTTTGGACTTTATTTCCTTCACACTTCTTCTTAAACTTGAATTTATGAGCTGATTGCCTTCTTCCTGCTCCTCCCGATCACTCTCCACGCTGTGTGCTGCAAATGCTGCACAGGCTCCTTACCCTCTGACTCCCGACTGGATTCTCCCAGTGGAAAGCACCAGGAAGACAGGAGAAAAATTAGGTCAGGGAGTTTATTCCCTTGGCTCCTTCCCTCCTGGATCACTGTGGGTTGGCTGCAACCTCCTATTTAAGGTAGCCCTCTTCATGGAACTACTTTCTGCAGATTCTGAGGATCTGTCTCTCCTTGCCCCTCCGCAGGCCTAGGGTGGTGACAGGTACTCCCTCTCAGTAATCCCCGAATAGTGTCCATCCTTGTTAGTTTCCCCACACCCCATCTGCTCTGATATGAATAGTACCTTTTAATAAAGGGTTTGTTTGGGGTCTTTTTTAGTTTCTAATGTTTTTATTATTTTAATTTTAGTTAGCTAACACACTGAGTGCAATATTGGTTTCAGGAGTAGAATTCAGTGATTCATCACTTACATACAACACCCACTGTTCATCACAAGTGCCCTCCTTAATACCCATCACCCATCTAGCCCATCTCCCACCCACCTCCCTCTCTCCCTCCCTCCATTAACCCTAAGTTTGTTCTCTATCATTAAGAATCTCTTGTGGTTTCCCTTTCTTAAAAAAATGACTTTTTTTTAAATAAAATAAAAACTCTTCTCAACCACCCAGTTTGAGTGTACCATCCACTTCTCCTGCTAGAACTCGACAGCTACAACTTGAAAGGGGAATTAAGTTTACAACTTTAGCTTCTTCCTAGGAATTTGATGATAAGAAGCGGATTATATTTTATGAGTTGTCATCTGCTCTCTTTGAAGAACCTCTGATAGGCCATTTTGGATATGTGGTTGGATACAGTTGGGGTATAAAGTAACATACAAGTGAACTTCAGTCTTAAATGAAGAGCTGCCTTGGAGGAGTTAATGTAATTGGTTATTGTTATTTATTTTTAGCGCCTTTGGGGTGTAAATTCTGTGCTGCCCACTAGTGGTCCGAGTAGGAAGTCAATAAAGCAGTGACTAGTATTTGCAGAGCAGACTCTAAGGTCACCGTGAGAGACTGCTGCCCTTTTTCCCACTGGTATGACTATAACTTTGGTTGACCAAAGATTTAATAGTTAAACCCAATGGATTAACTCAGATTGTTGAATGCAAAAACCTCAGAAATGTTAGTAGTGACAGATACTGATTGCCCACTCCTACCGTTTCCTTTGATGCAGAGGGAACTGCATCACCCCTAACCTCCCTCTACCCCCTCACTCATGATCCCCTAAATGATTTATATGACTGGTGAGTCTGGAAGGAGAAAGTAGACACAAAAGCCCTTTCCTCTAGACTTTCCATTCTCTCAGCAAGGGCCTGCTTACACTGAGTGGGCAGTCCACTCAGCTCCAGACTCGGATTCCTGCCCTTTGGTTTGTGGTATGTGTACAGGGAGCTGCTTGAATTCAGACACTTATGACTTGGTGAGAAAATTGGCCTAATTCCAGAATTCTGTATTGAGAAACACATACATATGTAGATACAGGCCACATTTTGAAATATTAGCTTTATGTGAAATAAAGATAATATCTGGACTTCCATCTGCCTTGTTCTTGGGGAAGAGAGGTAGTATTTATTTGTCCCCTTCAATGGTTCCCAACAGATACTCAGTTAAAAACTTCTCAGACTAAATTCCATATCTTGCCAAAATAACTCCCTAGAGTTTACTGCACAGTGCGTAAAGTAGAAGATAACTACTATCATTAACCTACTACCAAAGACCAACTTGTGATTTTATCTCTTATTTCACAAACCAGGTAGAAAATATAATGCCCATCAAAATGCACAGCATTAAAATTATATGACAGTGACTAAAATAATGAAAATAACAGATCTGCCATTGTTTGGAAGACTTGAATATGCTTAGCTAAAATGAGTATGTAATTTTAAAAAACATTCTTAAAACTAAATTATAACAAATGGCAGAATTTTTTACTCAGTGCTACCTTTACTGACTCTTCCATCATTTTCTGTTCAGATTATCATTTTTTTTCTTCTTCTTTGTCCTCAGTATCTAGAACAAAGGTCAAAATCTGGGAATACATCTCTGTGGTTAACTGTAAGTACTGATGATGGTGTCTGTGAAATAGCTGCTGACACCAGGTCAGCATGAATGATAGAAGAAAACATTGCACTGATAAAAGAGTAAGACCTTTCCTTGTTTTGTGTCATGTTTGATATCCAATGGAGCACACACGAAAATGTTGGTTGACAAAGATATATTATTATGTGAGAACTATTAGAGTTGAAAAGAGGAAAATTTATACTTGAGAGAAATATTTCTGTCTTACACAATTGAATAGTTGCCAGAGCAAGCTACTGAAGGTCTGTTCAGAAGAAGATAATGCTGGTGAGGGAATTTCCTAACACAAATCACCAAGAGCCCCGCGTTAATACTGGTGATTTTGTGACTCCTATCTCTGGTAGATCTCACTTCATAACTCTCCTTTCACCAAGGTTTGAGTTCTGTGCTTGATGCTAAGAATATAAGACTAACTTAGCCCAAAAGGAAAGCTATGTTACAGTGTAAGCAGTACGGGCCAGAAAAATGGGTTGAATAGACCAGTACACAACACAGCACTACCAAGAGAACCCAGAGATTCATAGAAAGGTGTTCTACACATAAACTACTGTCCAAAAGGAAGAAACAATACATGAGGAAGGAGTAGGTATTTCATACGTTAGCAGTGTTTTCTATTACCTCTTCACCTCACACTCATTTAACACAAACTTTTCATTGAACACCATTTCTGTGTCTGGAACTTTGCCAGGGAAAGGACACACCTACTCCCAAGGAACACGCAATCTAGTTAAGGCTATAGAATGTATTTATAAAGATACAAGTAGCAAAGTAGCAAATACTATGTAATAGGTAATGATGAATAATGCTAAATATCCCAGTTTTATAGAAATATACCAATGTCAGTCTCTTACGATTACCTTATCAAGAGCATAGAACCAAACCACATCCTTGAGGATCAGGGTGGAGTTTCCCCAGACAGGAGGAGTTTTCCTATCATCAGTCATCCTAAAAGACATTAAACAAGAGGGCTGGGTTCCGGAGATTGAGGGGTGAGAAACCTGTGTATAGAGAAACTTGTCTCTTTTTGGGTGGGAGCATTTGATACATGAAAAAGACTATGAATTCTGGAGTGTTTCAAATGATAGGGTTTGAGCTGTCCCGAGTCAGCGGAGATAGGCTAAAAGCAAGGCAAAGAATGAGCCTCTGAGCAACCAGAATGTGCATAGGTGTAGGCAGTGGTTGTTAGGAATTCTCTGACTTAAATGCCTCTTCTTTCAACCATGATGGATCAATGAAGCCTAAGCAAGAATTATCATAGGTGTCAGTTGTATTGTGGGTTATTAAGAAAGGCTTGGTGCATGCATTTTGGGAAGGAACAATACAAGTGGGAGTAGTTCTTCCTATCCAGAGCCTAGAGAAGGATTCGTGTGGAGATTAAGGAGGGGAAGGTGGGGAGTCAGTGGAGCTGGGCAATGCAAGGACTACCAGGTAGAGTGACTGTCTCATAAGGATCAGTGGTCAGGAAGGCAGAAGAATGAGGATCAAATGAAGACCGAAGAGAAGAGGTATTTGTGCCTAACAGATGAGAAGTAGTACTCTGGGAATGGCCAGAAACAGGTGAGGTTCATTTTGATGAACCTCATTTCCTGACAAGTTAATAGGAGATCTGCCATAACAATTTGCATATAAAGATAAGGTTTGCTTTGATTTGATAATAACAGATTTGGTAACTTAAGGCTCTACTATTCAGAGGATAACCATCTGTCCCTTTGCCCAGGTCAGTCAATTTATGCCAGTTGTCCCAGTGTAATTACCAAAAGTACTCATTTTCCTATTAAAAGAGTTCCCACTCGAATAATAATGTGGTCACTTTAACTAAGCACTGCATCAATGACACAGAAAAGAAACACAGTTTCAGAAGGGAGGGCATCACTGAAGGATGCGAAAGATTACATCTGAAATGTGTTTTGAAGGAAGGGAGGGCTTAAAGACAAAACAGTCAAGATTTTATAGGAAAAACGAATAGTATATGAAAATAAACTCAATGAGGCATATCGCCATTCTTTGCTAATATATACTGAATTCTTTTCACGTGTCATGCACAATTTTCTGGGATTTTATATGTATGAATAGTTTTACTCCTCCTAATAACCTATGAAGTAGATACTACGACCAGTCCTTTTCTAGTGAGACACATCACCCAAACTAAACAGTGAGATGGTGGCAAAGCAAGAAGTAAAACAACCTAGGGGTGCCTGGGTGGCTCAGTTGGTTAAGCGTCCAACTTCAGCTCAGGTCATGATCTCGCGGTTCATGAGTTCGAGGCCCGCATCAGGCTCTGTGCTGATAGCTTGGAGCCTGCTTCGGATTCTGTGTATCCCTCTTTATCTGCCTCTCCTCCACACTCACTCTCTTTCTCTCTGTCTCTCAAAAATAAATAAACATTAAAAAAAATTTTTTTTTTAAAAGTAAAACAGCCTGGCCTCTGTACAATACACTATCAGAGAGCAATAAGCAGATTTATTTTGCTACAGTTTCTGGTGAAAGAACAGTTGAAAATAGTGCTGGCAAGATGGATTAAAGGGTCTGCAATGACTCGATACAGCATTTACACGTCATCTCTTACACAGTATAGACTTAGGGAAGGGTTTTGAGATACTAATTTGAGTGACACTCATTTTTAGAAGGTTTATCTTTGAGAACAGCATACAGAAAGAATGAGAATTAGACTTAAGAGAAATCACACTGGTTGATAATCTCAAATTTATTTTACTTATTACCCTCACTCTGCATATAGATAGGTCGGAACATAGGTGATAACTCTTAGAATTGTTTGTCACTAAAATCTGAGAGTAAGATTAATAATCAGAGTACAGAAAAAGAAAGTAACCAGAGAGGGATATATACATATATTTGTACATACAAATATTACAAAATATTTCCTGTCTAGAGCCTCAAAGTGGAGTGTAAAAGACTGCAGAAGAGAACTGAGTTGAAGGGAAAAGGGGAAAGGAACCATAGGGTTATGAAATGAAATCAGAAATTTCAGTTCAAAACAAGAAAGATTTTCAAACAGTTACAACTATTTAAGAGTGAACAGGCTTGATGTGATTCTATGAGCATTTGATCCCAAATGCCTCTATTCTAAAAGTTCAACCTACTGAATTTTATACAAAAATTGGAAAGAAAAGAAGTATAACTGACACAGTAATATGTGTGTGTGTGTGTGTGTGTGTGTGTATACACATATAAATAAAAGAAGAGAGTACCTACTTAAGAGAAAAAAGAGTAACATGCAGAGTATGTATACTGTAAATTGGTGACAGATGGACAGATAGGTAAAAATAGGTATTGACTAGATATTGACAGGCAGATTAGTATTATCACATTGTTTTACCAAATGTGATAATTTTTCAATTTCCAAAATGTGGAAACCCAAGCAACACAAGACTCCATGAGTTTTAAGGACTATGCCTCATAATGAATTGCATGGTCCACATATCAGTACAGACTGATATATACAGACTGGCTAGCTCAGTCTGTACAGTGCGTAACTCTTGATTTTGGGGTTGTGAGCTTGAGCCCCCCAATGGGGGTTTCCTTTACTTAAAAAGGAAAAAAAATTTTAATATATTTATACCTATATAGCATATGTATAGTTTCAGTTCCTTTTTAGGTAGTTTGCATCTCATGATAGCAAAAATGAAAATTCCAGAAAGGAATCAGACACCTATCTTCTAATGCTTATACATTATTTTGAAAAACAATGAATTCTGCAGATGAACAATAAAAATATTTTCATTTTTAACTCATATATTTCAGCAGAAAGACAACCAAAAAGTTTTTTTTTTACGTATATTTTTAGGTTATATAATGAACTCATTATTTCCAGAGAATAATTCTTCTTTCCAATTGCTTGAAACCACTGTCATAATAATTTGATTTAGATTGGAAAGTAACAGTCTTTTCAATTAAGAGACACACTTCATTTTCCAATACCTCCATTCTCTTCATTTCTTCTAAAACTCATTACAAACCAAATAATTTTATTCAGCCCAAGTAATTTCTGGAAACACAATCAAGGGTTACAGTATAATTGTGAAGTTTTGATGTCCTTTATCTTTTTCTTAGGAACATTTGATATTAATAGGTAGAAACTCCAACTTTTAAAAAATATTTCCTTAAGGTATAACATCAGCTCTGAAAATAAAAATAGGAGAACTAGCTTTCCTCCAGGATTAGCATGACACAGCACTACTAAAGCACATATTTTAGGACACAAATGTGTCAAGAAGCAATGATTATTATTATATAGCCAAAGAGAGCAATTAAAAGAAAGTTTTAAAAAACTACAGTGCCAGGTGTATGGCTTTTTAAAGTCAGCAGAATCAAAATGCATTTTTCCAAGTATATATTTTTTGAAATTTAATCTATAATTTCAGAAGAAATTATATTCTTCTGAAAATTTAGTTATTTAAGCTGGACTTTGTAATAAGATATGTAAGGGCCCAAACAGGACTTATATTTTGAGGTATTAGATTTAAATAAAAACTTGATGAAGGAAAGGAAAAATAATTGAACATTATATAAGACTTAGCTCGTAGAAGTTCACCACACACTTTACATATGTAGTTGTCTTATTTATTACTCTTTCAACAATCCAGGAAGGTTGCTATCATTGCCTATATTTTGTGGATGAAGAAAATGGAGGCTGAAAAAGAACAAGTAATTTAACCCAAGATCATACAACAAGTAAGTAGCAGAGTAAGAATTTCAAACCAGAGGTCAATTCAAAATCCTTCATTTATTGACATGGGGATTCTTTGACGTAATACACTATAATTTTCCTAGATCAATCACATCAAAGTCGGCATTAAAAACACACAGAGAAATATTGGTAGGAGTATATCCACATAGCCATTTTAGAGAATAATTTGCCAATATCTATCAAAATTTTAAACATTAAAAAGTATATCCTTTCATCCAGTAATTCACTTTCAGGAATCCATCCTCTAGAAAGTCTGGCTCTGGAGCACCTGGGTGGCTCAGTTGGTTAAGAGTCCGACTCTTGATTCCAGCTCAGGTCAAAATCTCACAGTTTGTGAGTTCGAGCCCCATGTTGGGCTCTGCAGGGACAGGGTGGAGCCTGCTTGGGATTCTCTCTTTCTCCCTCTCTCTCTGCCCCTCCCCTACTTGTGTGCTCGCTCTCTCTCTGTCTCAAAATAAAATAAACTTAAAAGGAAAAAAGAAATTCTGGCCATCCACTAGTATGTCAATGCAACATTATAATTTCAACAAAAGAAAAAAATAGGATCAATGTCCACGAATAGGGAATTGTTTCAATACAGTGTGCCCATACCACAGAACTATGGATAGTAATATAAGACTGTAGTAAATCTATATGTACTTACATGGAAAGATCTCTAAGACATATTTTTGAGAGTAAAAGCAAAATAAAATATTACAAGTAGCATAATATTAGTTATGAGTTATATTAAAATTATAATAGAGTGACATATTGAGGAGATTTTTCCTACCATGCAATGCTATATTTATTTTGACCTTGTGACCATGATTTACATTTATTCCTAGAAAACCAACCCATGCCACAGGTTAAAGACCAAAAATTAAACATTTCTATGTTTTCCTCACAGGTCTATCAGAGTTCCAGGACCAAAGCCACCATTACCCTTTTAATCACAAAGCACATTTGACATTTTAAACACTTTCACTTGAATTACCTAATCTGGTCCTCACAATACCCATAATCCAAGTATCCCAGAGCAGTTCAACAATAACAAAGTCACACTATTCTGCTATTTTATGCTAGTATGAACTGCTATTTTTAATTCAATTGCCAAGCATTTATTGAGAGTTTATTGTGAGCCAGCTTCTCATAATAGGTGTTATCAGGGTAGAAAGATGAATCAAATTAGACAAGATCCTACCCTGAATAAAATAAGCAGGGTAGTTATGTTGGTGGAGGGAGTAAGTTATAAGACACATGCACAAATAACATAATTAAAGGAAAAAGTGAATAGGTAACATTAGAAAGGTACAAAAAATAGGCACAAACCATTATCTTGGTGATCTGCAAATCTGGAAGCCTGGGGGTCTTCTGAAAGGTTCTAAACTCTGAATTAAAGTTGTTCATATAACTATTTTTGCTTATTTACATATAGTTTTTAAGCATGTATATATATACATATGTATATGTATACATATGTATACACGTATACATATATATATATATATACTTATGTATATATAGTTCTTTTAAGATCTTAATGATCTGGTAGCATTCTACAATGTGATCAAGTGGCAAGCACAGAAAGTTAGAGACAAGTAAATCTAATCTCCCATTGGAGCTGCTCCATTTACAAGCTGTTTGGGAGACTTATTTAAACTCTCTGAGGCTTTGTGTAGTCAACTGTATTTTCCAAAAGTGGCTACATCGATATTTATGCTTCAGAACCTTGTGTCTCCTCTATCAAGAGAAGTCAGTTTCATCGCCTCTTGAAACTGGGCATTCTACATAGTCACACAGTCACTTAATAAACAGAATATGGCAGAAGTTAACACTGCTATAACGTCCAAGGCTAATCATAGAAGTGATTTCTCTCTCTCCCCTCTCTCAACACTTACCTTTAAAATCCATCTGCCATGCTCTTAGGACTGCAAATTAGTCCACATGAAAATAGCACGGAAGTACTTACCATCCACCAGCATCAATGCCTGGACGTGTGAGCAGTTGAGTCTTCAGGTGATGACAGACGCAGCCCTCAAGTGCTCCACCTGAGGCCTCAGACATTGTGAAGTGGAGATAAGTCATCCCCGTTTGAATCCCTGATCCACAAATCCATGAGCATAACAAATGTTCATTTTGGTGTAATTTGTAGAAAAGACATAGTAATGTGAACACTCAATTTCCTCATCTGGAAAAACAGAATAAGAACAGTATCTGAAGAGTTATTTTGAGGATTAAATAAGACAATATAAAGTGTTTAGTTTAGTATAGAGCCAGACACACTGCAGATTCTAAAAAAATGGACGTTACTATTACCATGTTAGTCTCTCTCAAAGACTGCCCCCCTCTACTACATTACACATTACCTGGCCTCCTCTTTTCAACTCTCTGGCAAAAAAAGTTCCCATTCTGAAATTGCACTCCTAGAAATACTCAAGAACTACATCATGGGTTCTTATGAGGAACTAGGTAGCTTTTAGCAAGCAGTTTGTATATTCCTAATCCCTTCCAGTAAACTTGAACTCTGAAGGTAGGAATTAGCAGGATGAAAGGAATGGTTGGAATAGCCAAGAGGGGGCAAAGTAAACAAAAACTCCTCTGTGATGAACCTGCTTTCTAATTTTTTCTGTTGTCACTTCAGGCAGTAAGTACTTGTGTAATAACACACACATACACAAATACACATGCAAATTCACCATTTGAAATGAGCACTTCTGTGATAGTGATAGAATTTATGTGATAGAATTCTGTGATAGAATTCATGATAGTTGGCATCCAGAGCATCAACTTAACATTTTATTTTTATATCCATTCATTCACTCATCCATTGGACAGACCTTCACTTAGCAACTTGTACATGCCAGATGCTGTGCAGGTACTAGTAATTCAAGAATATATTCCACATGGCTTCTGCCCTTGAAGATCTATAGTTTAAAGATATACACATAAAAGTTCTTTTTGTTTTTTTGAGTTCTTTCTGCCTCACAAAAAAACCCTTAATATTTTGCTTATGTAAAAATGTGTTTTAGTGAAAAGAGTAAAAATTTATTTATTTTTTAATATGAAATTTATTGGCAAATTGGTTTCCATACAACACCCAGTGCTCATCCCAACAGGTGCCCTCCTCAATGCCTATCACCCACTTTCCCCTCCCTTCCACCCTCCATCAACCCTCAGTTTATTCTCAGTTTTTAAGAGTCTCTTATGGTTTGCCTCCTTCCCTCTCTGTAACTTTTTTTTCCCCCTTCCCCTCCCCCATGGTCTTGTGTTAAGTTTCTCAGGATCCACATAAGAGTGAAAACATACAGTATCTGTCTTTCTCTGTAAGACTTATTTCACTTAGCATAACAAGGAGTAAAAATTTAAAACAAATAAGTTATATATTAATGCATTTTCAAGTTATATCGATATTCTCTTCCAGTTTTCACATTATCTTCACTTATCACTGTCTTCATCATTGGGATATACATCAACCAATATATATTTCAAGTATATGTGAATAAAATTAAGTAATCACAGTATTGTTATATGGGTACGGATGTTACAGTGCACATGAAGTTATAAAGAGTATTCATATGTAGTATACTACACGTAACAGTATGACAAGCAATTCATCCAGTATGTGGACTGAAGAGAGAGAAACACAAAATGAGGAATAAGGCTAGAGTGGTAGGCAGGGACCAGATCACAAAGGTTGTTGGGTGCCACTTGCAAGGCTAAAGAGTTTTGCATTTTATCTTCTAAGTGACTGAGCAATAATAAAAGATTTTCAGTAGGTGAATTATAATGCATCCAGATTTGTGTTCCAGAAGGCTCACTCTAGTAGCAAAAGTAGAGAATGAACGTCCTGTGTCAAGGATACCAATCTGGGGCTAATTGCATTGGTCCAAGGCAATATATGTGCATGCCCGAAGGAAGGTATTTGTTTGTAGTGGTAATGGAAGAGAAAACAGTTTTGAAAAGTATTTGGAAAACAAAAGACTGCTTCTGACAGGGTGTAAAGAACAGGATAAGTGGAAATATGGGACAATTCTCAAGTTTTCTGCTTTGGGTGATCTGGTAGGTAAGAATATCATCACCAATGAAAGTAGAGAGGGGAAGAAACATCAAGATGGGAGGAGGAAGGACATTGAAGAAATGGTAGCTTTACAGTGCTGGCAGGACATTCAAGTAGAAATAGTCAGCCAACTTTTAGAAATAAACGTAAGTGGTGTGCCCCATCTTTTTCTGTTCCGCAGAGTATATTTCTTCACTTTTAAGGAAGAGAAAACCTGGGGTGGAGATCAACTTTCCCACATTTCCAGCTGGACTGCTGTCAAGAGGCAGATGTTCCTCATCACTAAACAGCCACAGTGAAGTTGATGCCTCTCCCTCTGATTGGCTAGAGAGGGACATGCACTTCCTGTCTGTATGAGGCACCACCTAACAGAACTCTCCACAATTGAATACAGATCACAGTGGAAATATAAACTGATCTTTATTGATACAGAATTCTTCAAAACCATCCCAACCTTTCTCTAAAAGCTATATATCTTTACCTATTAACTGGGACACAATCTAAGTTCTTCGGCCTCTTATCTAGGATTTGCATGTATCTCCATCAATGAACACCCCTCATTGTGTCATTAACTCTCTTTGTAGAAAATATTATTTTTCAACATTCCTGTTCCATTCTCTCTCCCTAACAGCATCCAGATTTTTCAGATAAACACCCCATCCCTCATCCAATCCATGTACTTGGGGTAAAGATAATTCAAGGTCTACCAGAGGTATACTTAAGCCAGCAAACAGGTTTCATTCCCCTGGCTGCTGTCACTGGTGTACTGTCGATCACGTGACTTAAACAGCCCAATCAGAATAAATCTCAGGACTCTTGCTTAGAACATTTAGATGGAAGTTCTTTTTCCCACAAGAATAAACAAGGAAACATATATACACTTGATTACTATTGGCAGCCATCCTACGTTGTAAGGCTAATTTGCCTAATACCACAGAAGACAAAACAGAATTATTAAGTCATCAGATCACCCTAAACCTACAATCTGTCCTGCTTCTGGATTTTCTGGTAATTGTGCCAATACATTTTCTTATTAATGTTTCAGCAAGTGTGAGCCATATTTTCTACTAGTCCCACAAGTCATATTAACTATACTTGGTATTAAAATGTGAAACGAGCTGAATGAGAGAAGCATGGGTACATGGCATATCCTAAGCTAAGGAGTTGACCATCCTGATAAGGTTGAAAAACTGTTGATGAAACTGTTAGCTCTTGTGATGGGAAAGGAACAGCCTCTCTTCACAAACACCACATTCTCCACACCATCCTCTCTCTTTAGGCCTCTTCTAATACCACCTGAGTGAATCTGATGACTGGACCAATTCTTTGAACTAGCACCCCTCAATGAAAATTTTGAAGATTCCTGACTCCAGCTACTTGTGCACTGTACCCTTAGGACACGGAATACTTAGCAACTGGCATCCTCAGCTTTGGGATTTAGCTGCCATAGGTGATAAATCTCATTTATCATTTAGTTACATATCTTCATCTTTATGTATATCTCTATCTACACCCAAAGCCATAACCATCATCACATCTATACCACACACATGCTTATATCTGTATCTATATACATTTATACAGGCCTATACCTATGCATTGTCTAAATTTAAGTCAATACATCCACCTGCATACACAACACTATGCTATTGTAACATTTAGGTTGTTATAGCAATTAAATGAGTTAACATATGTAGGTGCTCAATGAATATTTACTGAGTGAATGCAAAGTGCCCACAACATGTTAAGTTCTCAATAAAAGCTAGGCATTATTATTTGCATTCATTGTACTAAAGGTAGCAACAACTGAAAATCCCAACTTAAGCTTGTTTATCGGTAAGTAAATTTATTATCTCAGAAAATTTTAAGATCAGAAGTAAAACAGGTTCTAGATAAAGTAAAATCAAAGGTTCAGTGATATCATCGAGATGCTTTACCCCTCTTCATTCTGCCACCTCATATGGGGATGCATCATCCCAAAGTGATTCCCTTGCAGTTGCAAGATAACTGTGGATGGCAATTGGGACTCTGTGCCTCCTTGTTCATACCCAGTTGAAGAGAAGAAGAGAATATTTTCCCCCAAGCACGGGAGTTATGTCTTTCCTTTTTCTTGGTCTTTCTTTTGGCCCTTCTCTTCACTTCCCTATGTGGCAGGCAGCCAAAAGTGGCTCCATCCAATTTAAGAATAAAGAAATTTCAAAAAGAGATTGACAGCTCACAGACCATCCGGGAAGCCTGGGGACAATGCAGCCAAGGAAAAAAAAAAAAGCATAAAACTAGTCTTGTGAGGAAGCTGCTACCACTGAGCATTAGACTGTGTACCTTGGACCACCAACATGGAAGGCAGAGGAAAGGATTCATGTGATTAGCAATGCCTAGAGCATGTATCCATACGTTAGGAGCAAGGGAGGCTGAGAAAGCAGCTATCTGGCAGTTTAGCATTTTATAGTGGGAAGTCAACTCTGAACTCTCACTTAGATACATAAAGCAGGCATTCCCAGACACAGAGAGATTCAGATAGCTGGCAACCACTAAGGTCCACTATTGACAGAGCTATATTATAGGAGCACGCAGCCACCCACATGGTATGGTTCTCCCTGGGGAAAAGAGACTTTGTGAACAACACTGAAAGGGCTTGCTCACCAAACTCTGTAACACTTCAGGATCCAAGCAAAAGTAAAGGAAGAGTTCTCCATTTCAAATGGCACCCTGCTGCACCACGGGTCCCCAGTCCAACAGACAGGCAGCATTACTGGAAGACCTCCAGTTTGCATTCGTGGTATGAAGAACTGGACTCAAGAGACACTGAATTAATCTCTGTTAGTGGAAAGGATGGTGTGAGGCTGTCAAGGCGAGCATGACTCAGCCAGCGGCAAAAGCAGTGACAGCAACTCATCCAACAACGGTGACAGGGAGCAATAACCAGAACAGATTCCCTGGAGCACAGAAGGTACCCCTTGAGGACTCTAACGGTATGTAGGAAAGAATTCCTTACAACAAAAAGAAAGCTTAAAATGAGCAAGATTTCGGTGCTAATGTTAAAATCCAAGGTCTCAGGGACATGTGGATCACACATGTGATTAAAGAAACAAATGACATCTTATTTCCTGGAATCGGAGCTCTCAGAAGAAGGAAAAGGAAGCAGTTTTGCTAACTGGTTTCCTTTTTCCTCCAACTGACCATGTGAGGCAGCTTTCCTGGAATGCTCTGGCACCCAGTGGGTTCAACGCTGTTTTCTTCTGGACGTTCGAATCTCAGCAATCAAGACACGTTCTCAGAGACGTCTGCTTTGATGCCTCAGTGTACAATTGCTGCACTTCTCCCTGGCCCCGGCCCAACCACTCTGATCATATTAGTTTATTTTCTTCAAAGAACATGAACCCAGCTAAATTCTTAAAACTTATTTCTTGTTTTGTTTATCGTCTGTCCCCATATAAACATTCACCAGAATGCGAACTCCGGGAGAAGAGTGGCTTTGCATAGTACTGTTACTGACAACCACCTGTATGCGTAGGACAGTACCTGGCACGTATGGTAGGCACTCAACAAATACTTGCTGAATGAGCATGAGTATCTGGCTCCTCAGAGTTGAGGCTATTTGACACCATATAAAAATTAAAACTTTAGGAGCGCCTGGGTGGCTCAGTCGGTTAAGCCTCCAACTTCAGCTCAGGTCATGATCTCATGGTTCATCAGTTCGAGCCCCACATTGGGCTCTGTGCTGACAGCTTGGAGCCTGGAGCCTGCTTCGGATTCTGTGTCTCCCTCTCTCTCTGCCCTTCCCCTGCTTGTGCGCGCTCTCTCTCTCTTTCTGTCTCTCTCTCTCTCTCAAAAATAAATAAACATTAAAAAAATTAAAACTTTATGTCTACAAGTCTTTAATTCAATTCAAACAACTTTGTCTCTCATTGTTAAGCAGTCTCTATATAAAATCCTCAACACCTTATCTGCCTGGGATACACCTTTTCCCAACTACATTCCTCACTTCCCCTCCAGACACATACTTCGCATGGCTAACTCCTTCCCAATGCCTCTGGTTTACACAGTCTTTCAATGAGGACTCTGAAAGAAGTGAAACATCAAAATCAATAATGCCAGAGAGTAAATCAGACTAACAACAGAGAAGCTGAGGATAGAACAGGCACAGGAAAACATTGGTTTATCAAGATCAATTATTTTAGGAGTGAAACCTAGGGTGCATACATTATACTAGAACTAGGTAATGGTCAAAGAGAAAAGAAAAAAAGAAATGAAATTACTTAAGCTAGCTACCGTAGTGTGACATGGGATGAAGACCCCAGGAGTTCCTAAAACTAAACCCAAAGACTTTGTTTTCAACCAACGTCTTGCCAAGTGTGGCTCTTTGAGGGTCTGGGATCTACCTGCGGCAATGACAGAGAATGCATGGCATGGTAGAAATCTGAGCATGGGCTTTGAAGACAAATAGAACTAAGCTTGAGTCCTAACCTTGCCAACCAAGACAACCCCTCAGAGAGTAATTGTCCATATAAAAAGGACAAGCTCATCAGCCTTTCAGAGATGCAATCTGTAAAGTATCACTTATAATAGTACCTGTTTCGTGGGATTATTGTGAGGATTAAATAAATTATTGCACATAAAATCAATAGTGCAATTCTCTGCCCACAGTTAACTGCTGTTCATTCATTCAGCAAATATCTGCACACACTATTATTAATATTGTCTATCTTTAAGCTATCTAGTTGACTCAAGAGATAATAATAGTTATTGTTTGCCAGGCACTGGACTAAGCACTTAAGAAGCATGATAATTTTTATTTTCCACAACTATAGGAAATAGGAAAAAATATTATTGTTGCATGTTATGGATTAAAAAAAGGAGGAAGTAATCCAAACAAAAGACCAGAGGTAACCTAGATGATTTAAGCCCTCCATGAAATGGTAAGAAGCTCACCTACAAGATGAGCAGGAATCCTGGTGCTGATGTAGGAGACTTGCTACTTCTTCCAAGGCTTTATTTTTCCCCTGAAGATGTTATCTTTTTTAGAAGGATCCCTTACACACTAGGATGTTGAAATTTGGCACTGTGACCTCAGAAAACAGAATTCCTTCCCCATATTTATACCAGGAGTTGGAGCATATCTCAAACATAATTAAGATACAGACTTAAATGTACAATAATAATATCGATTCATTGGTCTATTTAACTTCAGGAGTTTAGCTTTTTTTTTTTTTCATTCTATTTTTGCTCAGCCTAATGCCTTTTATAGATCTTAGCATTGTTAACCAGGTTGTGATATTCGTTCAGTTATCTACTTCAGGTTTCAAATGACACACATAAATTTATCAAACATTAGACCTTAAGTGGACCTTAGAAATCATCTAATCCAGCAGTCTACAAATTACTCTGAACAAATGAAGGAATCCTTTCTCTTTAACCAAATGTTTCACTTTGTTTACAGAGCAAGTGTCATTTCTTTGAAATCAAATTCCACTGAGACTATGGATGCATTTGTTTGTTTTACATTAAACCACCAAGCTAATCCAATGAGAAAACTTTGGATTTTCATTCATTTATTCATTCAGTTTGGCCCCATATATGCCAGAGTTTCTGCCAACCAGTGAAGAAGAAAAGGACACAGTCTCTGCTTCAAGGAGCACATGTTCTACTCAGGAAGGCAGACACACAGGGACAATCATATCCAATAGGAGTAAGGCCACAGCAGAAGCTTGCAGGGGGAAGTGTGAGGCCATGGGTAAGGGGGTTTCACAGAAGCTTCTGGAATGGTGGTCACCTAGAAATGGGACTCAGAAATGGGATGAGAGAAGTAAGATAATTCCCAGGCAAAAGCAACAACAAATGCTAGCAAGGGAGAAAATGAAGAGCTCAGAATGGGAAATAATTGATATGGCTGGACTTTGAGATTCACTGCATGTGATAGGTACTCAATAAATGGCTGGTTTGTTGATTAACTAATTAATTAAACTGGAGGAAATAGGCTATAAAAGTAGATAGAAGTCAGTTCACAAAGGGGCTCATAGGCTGACTCAAAGAATTCGATTTTATTCCCTAAAATAGAAGTTGAAAATGCAAATGTCTGAAGGGATTTTATAGGAAATGTGAATAAGTGGGCCAGGTTTAAAAATATATATATAGCAATTATGGGGACTATGCATGAAGTAACTGCCTTATTCAGGTACAATATAAGGTACTGTCAGCACACAGATCTAATATATGATCCTGGCCCTTAGGCTGCACATATAAACACATACACAAAATATAATGTGACGATTACCTCTACAATAGGATACAATAGGATCATTGAGGAGAGGCTTACTTAATTCCATCTGAGGAAATCAGATAGGTTTTACCGATGAGATTCTATTTGAGACAACTTGAGGAATGAATATGAGCTCATCTTTCTACTTTTGGACTTTCAGTCCAATCACGTTGGTCTCCTCCTCACTGTCCCACAACGCTCTACACTGCGTTAAGTCCTATCTCAAGTCTTTGACTCTGTCTGGTGTCCCTTACATTCCTTCTTTACTTAACCAATTCCTGCCAACTGTTAAAGGCCCATTGCAGGCCTTCCTCATGCATAAAATCCAGGAAGACTTCCCAGGCATCAAATGTTAATGGAGAATGTACCAGAGGCAAGAAACTATTGGAGGGCTGAAAGATGTTAGGACCCAACAGAGTGTAGAAGTGTTCAGGAAAGGGTGTCTTATTATTATGTGTGATGAGAAGCTTACTAGTTTGGCACTCCAGGATTCATGGGGTCTGTGATTACAGGCAGATCTTTTAGCATGTTTTCCTCAGTAGTCTTACCTCTAAAATGGAGGCTTATCCCCATTATCTTTATGGTCTCTTTCAGTTCTAAAATTATAACCGTGATTTTGTGAAGGAATGTGATCTCTTTGTTGTATTTCCAGTAGGACTTCCACATCTGCCTTCAAATTTTTCTTTATATAATATGATGAGTAGAAATCATTAATCAATGGTAGTAGTACTGAAGAGGATCTTCTCTCTGCCATTATAAATGCCATATAATTCCTACCATAGATTTAGGTGATTCCATAAATCACAGGTTAACCGCAATAAAGTTGGCTATTGTGTTCCCCTGTTACTACTTTGGTCACCACCTATTAATTTAAGAATAGATCACTTGTTAGGGTGCCTGGGTGGCTCAGTC
Source organism: Acinonyx jubatus (assembly GCF_027475565.1). Classification (NCBI taxonomy): domain Eukaryota; kingdom Metazoa; phylum Chordata; class Mammalia; order Carnivora; family Felidae; genus Acinonyx; species Acinonyx jubatus. The sequence goes on from NC_069394.1 coordinate 52,464,859, forward strand.
AGTTAAGCGTCCAACTTCAGCTCAGGTCATGATCTCGCAGTCCGTGGATTCAAGCCCCACGTCAGGCTCTGTGCTGACAGCTCAGAGCCTGGAGCCTGCTTCGGATTCTGTGTCTCCCTCTCTTTCTGCCCCTCCCCCACTCACGCTCGGTCTCTCTTTCAGAAATGAATAAACATTAAAAATAAAAAATTAGAATAGGTCACTTGTGGTTCTTTCTCTGGACCCTTACAATTTCATGGCAGTGAGAAAATAGAAAATAGATTACAGATCCTGAATATTAAATCACAGAAACACTGCCTATGAAAAAGAACATTCATGAATTAGGGAAGTCATGGGATTATGCCAAAATAATAACTGAAAAGGAGTTGTTGTTTTATATTATTTTAGTTATTATAAATCTCTTAGAAAGAAGTGTTTGCATTTTATCCACTTTTAAAATTCATATTTAGTTTGCCTTATTCCAACTTGCCCTATTAGTTATACTTTTGGGTATGAGCAGAAGAAGCAACTCTGGCCAGGTGTAAGCAAAAAGCAAATCTAATGAAAGTACACTAGGGTATCTCATGAACTCCAAGTAAAAGTCAAGAATGGGGGGAACCAGCTCAACTCTAGTGACCTCAGCAGTGGGACTTCACTGACCCTCTTACCATAGAATTTCCTTTACCTGACTTCACCTCCTATGACTTTCAGTCTGCATCTTCCTCCTACTTCTTTTAATTGCTGGGAAAGAGCATCCATTGGACACAATTTAGGTCAAATGTCCTCCTCAGACACAATCAACCATGACAACACATTGTAAGACTAACATATTACAAAGATGGCCACCAGGGGCCCAACCTTATAGAAGCAGAGAGTTCCAGAGAAGGGGGAAATGTGAGACTCTAGGAAGCCACCTCAAGAGATGTTTGCCTATTGCACATATTTTTTTCTGCTGTTCCTTTTTGTTTTTGTTTTTGTTGTTACCATTCTTCCCTCTCTCCCTAAACTCACCCCTTGCCCCATCATTACAAATATCTATACGACATTGTATAAAATTGTATCTAGAATAGGCTCAAAATATCCTGCTAGATGTATACATTTTACATAAAATTAAAGAAAGGGAAGGAAAATAGGCTGTTGTTACTCTGCAAACTAAAATGTATACAGATCAATTTGCTTGTATGTGCTGTATACAGTCATCCAAACTTAACTAAAATATTGCACAGAGACTAACCATTACATATGCACTATGATGATGTGACTTTTACTCTGACAACCACAGGACATTCTTTCATGATTAATAAAGACATTCAGGAGCCCAGAAATAAAACCATATTTACACAATCAATTAATTTACAACAAAGAAACCAAGAATATACAATGGAGAAACGATAGTCTCTTCAATAAATGGTGTTGGGAAAACTTGACAGCCACATGTAAAAGAATAAAACTGGACCACTATCTTACACCATACACAAAAATTAACTCAAACTGGATTAAAGACTTGAATGTAAAACCCGAAACCATCACACTACTAAAAAAAAAAAAAACCCAAAAAACAAAAAACAAAAACATAGGTGGTAAGCTCCTTGACATGAGTCTTGGCAATGATTTTTTTGTAACCAGCCTCAAAAGCAAAGGCAACAAAAGCAAAAATAAACAAGTGGGCCTGTATCAAACTAAAAACCTTCTGCACAGCAAAGGAAATTATCAATGAAATGAAGAGGCAATTTACTGAGTGGGAGAAAATATTTGCAAATCATGTGGGATTTGTTAAGTGGTTAATATCCAAAATATATAAAGAACTCATACAACTCAATAACAACAACAAATCCAATTAAAAACAGCACAGAGGATCTGAATAGACATTTTTCCAAATAAGGCATACAGATGGCCAACAGGCATATGCAGAAATACTCAGTTGTCACTAATCCTCATAGAAATGCACTTCAAAATCACAATGAAAGCAGGGCGATGGGGGAATGAGTTAAATAGGTGGTGGGGATTAAGGAGTGAACTTGTGATGAGCACTGGGTGTTGTATGGAAGTATTGAATCACTATATTGTATATCTGAAATTAATATTACACTACATGCTAACTGGAATTTAGATTAAGACCTAAAAATAAAAATAAAAAAAAATTAAAGAAAAACCACAGTGAGATATCACCTCACACTTGCCAGAATGGCTATTATCAAAAACACAAGAAATAAGGGCGCTGACTGGTTCAGTCAGTAGAGCATGAGACTCTTAATCTCGAGGCTCTGAGTTCAAGTCCTACACTGGGTATAAAAATTACTTTAAAAAATTAAACTACACTCATGCATTACTGAAAAAAAAAACAAAAAAGACAAGAAATGGCAAATGTCAGTGAGGATGTGGAGAAAAGGGAACTCTCATGCCCTGTTGGTGGGAATGTAAATTGGTGCAGGCACTGTGGAAAACAGTATGGAGAGTCCCCTGGGTAGCTCAGTTGGTTGAGCGTCTTTTTTCTTTTTTTTTTTTTTTAAGTTTATTTATTTATATTTGAGAAAGCCAGAGACAGTGTGACTGGGGGAGAGGAAGGAAGAGGGAGAGAATCCCAAGCAAGCTGCACACTGACAGCACAGAGCCTGATGTGGGGCTCAAACTCATAAAACCATGAGATCATGACTTGAGCCAAAAACAAGAATCCTACACTTAACCAACTGAGCCACCCAAGTGTCCTGAGCATCTGACTCTTGATTTCAGCTCCGTCATGATCCCAGGATTGTGGGCCCCGTGTCAAACTCCGTGTTGAGCATGGAGCCTGCTTTAGATTCTCTCTCTTTCCGTCTGCCCTTCTCTCCCACTCATGCTCTCTCTTAAGAAAAAAAAAAAAAAAAAAAGGATAAGGGCACCTAGGAGGCTCAGTTGGTTGAGCATCCAACTTCAGCTCAGGTCACAATCTCATTGTATGTGAGTTCAACTCCCACATCAGGCCCTCTACTGTCAGCACAGAGCCCACTTTGGATCTTCTCTCCCTTCTCTCTCTGCCCCTCCCCTACTCCTGTGCTAGCTCACGTGTGCATACTCTCTCAAAAATAAATAAATAGGGGCACCTGGGTGGCTCAGTCAGTTAAGCAGCCAACTTCTGATTTTGGTTCTGGTCATGATCTCACGGTTTGTAAGTTCAGGCCCGCATTGGGCTCTGCACTGACAGTGCAAAGCCTGCTTGGGATTCTCTCTCTACTTCTCTCTGCCCCTGTCTTTCCCCGTCTCTCTCTCTCTCTCTCTCTCTCTCTCTCTCTCTCAATAAATAAATAAACTTTAAAAAAAGAAAATGTCTTTAAATAAACATTTTTTTAAAAAAATGAAAAAAAAACCAATATGGAGTTTCCTCAGAAAAATTAAAAATAGAATTACCATACAATCCAGCAAATCCACTTCTGGATATTTATCCAAAGGAAATGAAGATACTAACTCAGTAAGTATGGACTCCCATGTTCACTGCAGCATTATTTACAATAGCCAAGATTTGGAAACAACTAAAATGTCCATCAACAAATAAATGGATAAAGAAGATGCACAGGATACTATGCAGCCATAAAAAAAAGAATGAAATCTTGCCATTTGTGACAACATGGATGGACCTAGGAGGCATTATGCTAAGTGAAATAAGTCAGAGAAAGACAAATACCATATGATCTCACTCACATACAGAATACACATGGAATTTAAAAAACAAAACAAAAAAAATGCTCATAGATACAGAGAACAGACTGGTGGTTGCCAAAGGTGGGAGGGGAGATGAGCAAAATGAGTAAAGGAAGTCAAAAGGTAAGGTATAAATTTCTAGTTATAAAGTAAGTCATGATAATATAATGTACAGTATGGTAACTATGACAACTAATACTGTATTGCATATTTGAAAGTTACTAAGGCGCACCTGGGTGGCTCAGTCGGTTAAGCATCCGACTTCGGCTCAGGTCATGATCTCACGGTTCATGAGTTCCAACCCCATGTCAGGCTCGGTGCCGACAGCTCAGGGCCTGGAACCTGCTTTGGACTCTGCGTCTCTTTCTGTGTGTCTCTCTCTCTGTCCCTCCCCCATTCATGCTGTGTCTGTCTCTCTCTCTCAAGAATAAATAAACATTAAAAATATTAAAAAAAAAAAGAAAGTTGCCAAGAAAGTAAATCTTAAAAATCCTCATCACATGAAAAAAAAGCTTGGATCTATGTATGGAGATGATTGTAGCAATCATTTTCTCAATATACACAAATGTCAATTATGTTGCACACGTGAAGCTAATATAATATGTAAATTATACCTTCAATTTAAAAAATTATTTCATTTTAGGGGTGCCTGGGTGCCTCAGTCGTTTAAGCATCCAATTTCAGTTCAGGTCATGATCTCACGGCTCATGAGTTCTAGCCCTGCATCGGGCTCTGACCTAAAAGCATGGGGCATGCTTCAGATTCTCTCTCTCTCTCTCTCTCTCTCTCTCTCTCTCTCTCTCTGCCCCTCCCCTGCTCACGTGCTTGCTCTTCTCTCAAAAATAAACATTAAAAAAATAATAAAAATAAATTATTTTATATTAAAAAAAGATGTTCAGATTGTTTTCTGTAAGTAAAATGTAGACATTTATTAATACCAAATAGATAAAGAACACATGGTATCTATATCCTGTATGCTCCTTTCAATAATCCGTGAAGGAAGTTCTTCCTGGACAGTTTCAATAAACTTTTCTAGATCCTTCCTCCTAACTGTGGTATTTGTACACCTTTGCTTCTTGAAAGTTTAATTTGCCTTGGCTTCCTTGATATTGGACTGTCAGGTTTTTCTCATCATAAGTAACTTTTGCTACCACCTGCAGACCTATCCACAGGTGAAGGAATTACTCCAAGGTTCATTTTTTTTTTCTCTCTATACCCCTATTCACTTACAGAACCCATGAATATAACTGGCACTTCAGGGCCAAGACTGCCAACTCTATCCTGAAAACTACTTCATGTTTTAGTCTACTGTTTCCATACAATTCTCTTTTTATGTCACACTCACACAAGAAGGGAAATATCAACCCAAAACCCTTTATTACACCACAAACTATATTATCTTCCTATGGTCATTTTGAAATTACAACTATCAATTTCTCCCAGTCTTGGGAATGTTCCAAAACCTTAGAAATCAAGGGATGATCTTAGCTCCACTAATTTCAGAAAACAATTTATAATCTATTAGAACCAGCCCAAGCTAGTGATGACTACAAGTCCCAGGATGCAAAGCAGGAGCCTGGACCAATGCTGACTGTAGTTCCTCCACGGAACTGAAATCTGATCCCGTGTGAGGCAAACTAGGCGTCTTTGCCTCCATTTCTCAAAGTTAGTTTATAAAAATAAAGCTAGGGAAGAGAAAGTAGAATTCTTACCACAACACTAGGTCCAACCCAGCTGCCAAAGAGCCCTAGCCGCACGCACAATTCGAATTAGTGCCTCCGGGGAGTAGGGGGCTGAGGAGGAGGGAGAAAAAGCTCTTTGCGTGACGTCACTTCCTGGAGAGGCGGCCCGGATTGGCCCCTCCCTCCACCTCGCAGGGATCCTGGGCCCGGCGGCAGCCGGGTAAAGCCGGGCTGAGGCAGAGAGCGGCTGCTTTGGGGGACGGAAGGTCACGTGAGGCTTCTTGGTCCCGTGGGTGGAGACGAAAAGCTGCGGTTAAGGAGGGTCGGATTTAACCGTCACGGGGAAGCGCGCTCTACGGGATCGCGGAGGGGGCTGAGGTAGGGACGAGGCGGCGGGCGCTTTCCCGGGCGCTCTTTCGAGTGACACCTGCGCCCCCTTGGCTGGCGGGCGTCTGGCGGACTCCACCGGAGGGTGGACGGGCCCCGCAGGAACCCTCAGGCCACCGCCGACTCTGCCGCGCGTCTGGAGGCGCTGGCCTCGCGCGGGGCGGCGGAGTTGGGACCGTCTTGGGGCCCCTGGGAGCTCCGGAGAGCGGTGGGTCTTCCCACCCAATGAGCCGAAATCCCGTGGCCTGCTCACCCCGACAAGGCACTCCTGAGGTCGAACTGCCCCTGGGTTCTCCACTTTTCCTCTCGCCACCCACTTCTCTCTCCTACCTCGTTGCTCAGGCTCGGGCCACCTCACCTGCCTAAGGTTTTTCCAGCGTAGGACTAAGATGTCAGGCTTCGGAGCATCTCCATGCCAAGGCAAAAGTGAACACGCTATTAATAAGCCCAGTACGTTTTCTTAAAGTTTTCTTAAAAGCGCTCACTTCTTTGCATGCCAGTGATTGTGTTGATACGCGCGTCCTTCCCCCAGCCCTGTGGCCTCACAGGTAGTTGAGTAGCAAGGGGCAGGGCTATCCCACGGGCTTTGAAAAGGATAAGATTTCAGACTTTTATTTACTTGGGAGTGTGGGGGGAGCATCAGGCAGAATCGAGGAGCAGTGAATCAGCAACTCGAGTTTCTTGAACCTTTGTTGATGAGGAAGGTTGCCCAGAGCCACGTGCTGAATTAAAAATCTTACATCAGCATCTTTTCCAAGCCCAAGCAGCTCCATTCCTACCTTTCTCACTAGTAGAGTTGCATAGATGTAGTTAAGATAGGCAGACCCTTTGTTATGTGCCATTTCACAGGTCTGTAGTTATTACAGTTTCTTAGTTTATTATTTAACAACTTAGTGGTAAACCTTTTCTTCATTGTATAATTATGAGATTATTCTGAGACAAGATAAATTGGTCCTTTTGACAACAGAGATTATGGAGTATGAGTTGTAAAGATTTGTTGACTACCCTCAGTTTATAGCATAGCAGGATTACTGATGATCTGGAGACTGAAGAACATTTTCACTTTCAACCTTTTCATATTTTAGGATATAAGTTTAATGTTCATTGGGTTTTATTTGATTAGTTTAAATTGACCAGGAGTTTTTCCAGTACATTTCATCCTGTATTTAGTAAACTAAAATTTTAAGAGCAGTTGATGTTTGCTTTGTAACATCTAAGCTTCTGGTTCACTGTTATTACTCAGGGTAATTCTTTAGAGTTTTGCTAATTAAATCAAACGGAAATATGAATAACTCTCCTCCCTTTCTTTTCTTCCCTCCTTCCCTCCTTGTATGTAGAACTGTCAGGACCATAAGCAGACAATTAAGTTTCAGAAAGGGCTTTATTTACCACTCGTCCTGTTTCCAACTCTTCTATGTAGGTGAAATCACGTTAAAATGAACATTACAGAAATCTATCACAAGGAAATGAAGTAGAGATTGAAAAGAACCTGTAGTATGAAAGTCAAGAAAAAGACTATGGAGTAGTTTTACTCTCTTTACCTTGCAAATGAGAGTCCTTAGAGATGATATTTTGGGATTAAAGAAAGAGGTTTGGGGCATGTTTTCATTCCACATAAAGTAACCGAGTGTCACAAAATCAAAAGAAATGAATGTGAACATTCTGGGGGTTTTTGGGATAACGTTCCAAATTAAAGACTAACCTTTCAATATGTTCTTCTCATTTTTAGATAGTGAATTCCCAAGAAGAAAATAATGGATTTCATATTAGTTATTCTCTAAATGTTTGGACTCAGCAGCGTATAGGTTTGTTGCAAAAGCTAAAAGAAGATGGCAACTCCTTATGTCCCAGTTCCTATGCCCATAGGGAACTCTGCTTCCACATTTACAACCAACAGAAACCAAAGAAGTTCTTCTTTTGGGAGTATCTCAACAAGTTCAAACTCTTCCAAAGGCCAGTTAGAGGACTCAAATATGGGTAATTTTAAACAGACAAGTGTACCTGATCAAATGGATAGTACTTCATCTGTCTGTAGCAGTCCCCTCATTAGGACTAAATTTACAGGTGCAGATTCTTCCATTGAGTATTCTACTAGACCAAGAGAAAGTGAGGAACAAAATCCTGAAACAGTGTGTTTGGAAGATAGACCTTCTACACCTACTATATTGGGTTATGAGGTGATGGAAGAAAGAGCCAAATTTACCGTGAGTATTAACTTCTGCTATACGTCAGTAGAAAGTGAAAAATTGGGTTTAATACTTGTAATTTCTTGAACATAAAATTCAAGTGGTTTTTACAACTCTAAATACTGTCATGCTGTAGTAAACCTTTGTTTTATTTGAATGAATTTTCACAAACCAGAAATTTCTGTGAAATTAGCACACAGATCAAGAAACAGAACAAGCATCCAAAATGCACCTCCCCCATGCTCTGTCAGTCAATACCCACTCTTCCTGATAGCCTGCATTAATTTTGCCTATTTTTGTACCTTACGTAAATGGAATTGCAGAGTATGTACTCTTTGAAGTGTGGTCTTTTCAATATTGTGTTTGTAAGATTTATCCTTAAACTTGCGTGTAATTATAGGTAGCTCATTTTTGTTACTGATCGTATTCCTTTTTTGTGAATATACTACAATTTATTAAACCATTCTACTGTTGAAGCATTTGTAGAATTTCCAGTTTGGGGCTCTTACAAATGCTACTGCAATGAACCTTTTGGTACTTGTCACTCAGTAAACACATGTACACGTTTCTGTTTGGTATCTGCCCAGGAGTAAAACTGCTAGATTATATGCCTAGCTTTAGAAGATATTGATGAACAATGTGCCAGAGTGGTTGTACTAATTTATACTCCTGTAAGCAGGTGAGAGTTCTAGTTACTCTACATTTTCCCAATGTGTGGTATTTTTCATCTTTTTCATTTTACCTATTCTGGTGGATAGAGTAATATCACATTATGTTCTTAATTTGCATTTTTTAAATGGCTAGTTAAATTGAAGATGTTTTTGGCCATTGGATGGATGGCCAAAACATTCCTGTTGTGAAGTATTTGTTCCAGACCTTTATTCCTTTTTCTTTGGGAAAGTTTTTTCTACTTGATTTATAGTTTTCTCTGCATTTTGGACATAAGTTTTTTCTTACAGCATGCATTGTGTTATCTCTCACTCTGTGGCTTGCCGTTTCACTTTCTTAATGATGCATTAGATAAACAAAAGTTCGTAGTAATAAATATGCTTTATTAATTTATTAATATGCTTTATATATACTATACAAATATAAATATGTTAATACTTGTTCTTTTACGGTTAACACTTTTTTTAACTTTTCTTTTTAATGTGTTTTTAATTTATTTTTGAGAGTGAGAGAGACAGAGCACAGGCATGGGAGGGGCAGAGAGAGAGGGAGACACAGAATCTGAAGTAGGCTCCAGGCTCTGAGCCCCACATGGGGCTTGAATTTGTGAACCATGAGATCATAACCTGAGCTGAAGTCAGATGCTTAACCAGCTGAGCCACCCAGGCATCCTAACACTTTTAAAATCTACCTATTCCCAGCTTACAAAGATGTTGGCCTATGTTTTCTTCAAAAACTTTATTGTTGGACCTTTCATATTTAGATCTGTAAAGCATCTGGAATTGATTTTTGTCTGTGGTGTGAGATAAGGGTCAAGACATTTTTTTCCCCTCCCTATAGGATAAAGTAGTCCGGTTTTTATTGAAAAGACAACTCTGTCCACATTTGCACAGTTGCTTATGTCATAAATCAGGCAGTCATGAACATATGGGTTTCTGTGTTCCATTTTTCCTTCATTTACCAATTCCACATTGTCCTTAATTACTAATGCAGTATGAGAGGCCTGGCTACCTGCTGTCTTAAGTAGTCTAGCTTTGTTCTTATTGAGTGTCTTGGTTATCCTTGGCTCTTTGCACTGCAGTTGTATCGAATCTATAGACTGGAGAGAACTGACATCTGTACACCACTGAGTCTCTGCATCTATGAGCCTAATCCATACACGGAAGTCATTAACTTCTTTTAATGTTTTGTACTTTTCAGAGCGGAGGCCTTTCATTTTTTAGTGTTTTTTTTTTTTTTTCTTTTTAAGTAATCTCTATACCCAACTTGGGACTCAAACTCACAACCCCAAGATCAAGAGTCACATACTCTACCAACTGAGCCAGCCAGGTGCCCCTAGTTTTATTTCTGAATACTGAGAAATATGTTGTTTGATGTTCTTGATAACTTGTTTTGTTTTCTTTTTGTTAATTGCTAGTTTATATGTTATGGTCTTGTGTGTCGATGTGTTTCTGTATCTGGAGACCTTGCTGAATATACTTATAATTGAAATAGTTCTTCTTGGATTTTCTTGATACAAAGTTTTTATGTTTACTTCAACATTTCATGCTATAAACTTATGACAGTATAGTAGGACCTCCAAGAAAAAAGTTGTTGTGATAATTTTTGTTGTTAGGGATATATTTAATTTTTTTCTAAGTTTTTTATCAGTATAGTTGACACGCAGTGTTATGTTTGTTTCAGGTGTACAACACAGTGATTCAACTTTTCTACACATTATGCTATGTTCACCATAAGTGTAGCCACCCTTTGTCACCACACAACACTGTTGCGGTGTCATTGACTATTTTCCTTATGCTGTACCTTTTTCCCATGACTTATTCATCCATAACCGGAGACCTGTATCTCCCTTTACCCATTTTGCACTTTCACCTACCCCTCTTTCCTTCAACAACCATCAATTCTCTATATTTATAGATCTGATTCTGCTTTTTGTTTATTCATTTGTTTTTTTAAATTCCACATAGTGATATCATATGCTATTTGTCTTTCTCAGTCTGACTTATTTTGCTTAGCATAATACCCTCTAGGGTTCATCCATGTTGTCACATACGGCAAGATCTCATCCTTTTTTATGGCTGTGTAATAATCAGTTTTGTATATGTGTCTATTTGTATGTCTATATATGTGTGTATGTGTTTATATACACACCACATCTTCTTTATCCATTCATCTATTAGTGGACACTTAGATTGCTTCCATATCTTGGCTACTATAAATAGTAATGCTGCAGTAAACAAAGGGGTATATCTTTTTGAATTATTGCTTTCATATTCTTTGGGTAAATACCCAGTATTTATGGTAATGCTATTTTTAAATTTTTGAAGAACCTCCATACTGTTTTCCACAGTGACTGTACAAATTTACATACCCACCAACAAATGTACAAGGGTTCCTTTTCTCCACATCCTTGGCAACACTTACTAGTTCTTACCATTTTTATTTTAGCCACTCTGATAGATACAAGGTGATATCTCGTTCTGGTTTTGATTTGCATGTCCCTTATAGTTAATGAAGTTGAACATCTTCTATTCATGTGTCTATTTGTCAGCTGTATGTCTTCTTTGAAAAAATACCCGTTCAGGTCTTCTGCCCATTTCTTTTTAATGTTTATTATTTATTTTTGAGAGACAGATTACAAATGGGGGAGGTACAAAGAGAGAGGGAGACACAGAATCCAAAGCAGGCTCCAGGCTCTGAGGTGTCAGCACAGAGCCCGATGCGGGGCTTGAACCCATAAACAGTGAGATCATGACCTGAGCCAGAGTCAGACGCTTAACTGACTGAGCCATCCAGGTGCCCCATAATACCCATTTTTAATTGGATTACTTGTGGGTATTCTTGATGTGGAGTTGTATAAGTTCTTTATATATTTTGGATATTAGCCCCTTATCAGATACATTGCTTGCAAATAATTTCTACCGTTCAGTAGGTTGTCTTTTAGGTTTTTTTGATGGTTTCCTTCATTTTGCAAAAGCTTTTTATTTTTATGTAGTCCCAATAGTCTATTTTTGCTTTTGTTTCCCTTGCCTTGGGAGACATATCTAGAAAAATGTTGCTAAGGCTGATGTCAAAAAGTTTGTTGCTTGGATTCTCTTTTTTTATTGTTTCAGGTCTCACATTTAGGTCTTCAATCCATTTTGAGCCTATTTTTGTGTAAGGTGTTAGAAAGTGATCCAGGTTCACTTTCCAATTTTCCCAGCACCATTTATTGAAGAGACTGTCTTTTTCCTATTGTATGTTCTTGCCTCCTTTGTCATAGATTAATTGACTGTATAAGTAACCATGGGTTTATTTCTGGGCTGTCTATTCTATTCCATTGATCTGTGTATCTATTTTAGTGCCATTACCTTACTGTTTTGATTAGTATAGCTTTGTAGTATATCTTGAAATCTGGGAATATTGATACCTACAGATTTGTTCTTGTTTCTCAATAGTGCTTTGGCTATGCAGGGTTTTTTGTGGTTCCAATTTTAGGATTACTCTAGTTCTATGGAAAATGGCTGTTGGTATTTCAATAAGGATTGCATTGAATCTGTAGATTGCTTTGGGTAGGATGGACATTTTAACACCATTCTTCCAGTCCATGAGAATGGAATGTCTTTCCAATTGTTTGTGTTGTCTTCAATTTCTTTTATCCTTGTTTTGTAGTTTTGAGAGTACAGGTCTTTCACCTCTATGGTTAAGTCTATTCTTAGGTATTTTATTCTTTTTGACACAAATGTAAATGGAATTGTGTTCTTAATTTCTCTTTCTGCTACTTTGTTACTAGTATGTAGAAATGCAACCAATTTCTGTGTATATATTTTATATTCTGCAACTTTACATAACTCATTAATTCTAATAGTTTTTTGGTGGCGTCTAAGATTTTTTGTGTACAGTATCATATCATCTGCAAATAGTGATGGTTTAACTCTTCCATACAAAAATGGATACCTCTTATTTCTTTTTCTTATCTGATTGCTGTGGCTAGGACTTTCAGTACTATGTTGAATTAAAGTGGCAAGAGTGGACATCCTTGTCTTGTTCCTGATCTTAGAGGAAAAACTCTCAGTTTTTCCCCACTAAGTATGATGTTAACTGTGGGCTTTTCATATATGGCCTTTATTATGTTGAGATATCTTTTTTCTAAATGTATTTTGTTGAGAATTTTTTCATGAACAGATGTTGGATTTTGTCAGATGCTTTTTCTGCATCTATTGAAGTGATCATATGATTTTTATCCTTTGTATTGTTGATGTGGTGTATCATGTTGATTGCTTTGTAGATGTTGAACCATTCTTGCATTCCCAGAATAAGTTCCACTTGATTGTGGTGAATGATCCTTGTAATGTATTGTTGAATGCAGTTTGTTAATATTTTGTTGAGGATTTTTGCATCTATGTTCACCAGAGTATTGAGATAATTTATGAAGAGAGACAATCTTTAGAGTTAAATTTTCATGAGACTGGTGATGTGTTGGGAAATCTGCATGGACCTGACTTTTTTTGGAAATTAAAATAAAGTGGGAACTCATTTTCTAGAGGGAAAGAAGTAAGTAACAGTTGTAAAGTTATTTTTATTCATTAATTCATTAATTCAACATTTTGGGGGTACAGCAACCCAAGTGAGTGAATGATAAAGTAAGCTTTTTTAAATGATGGTATGTCATATGGTGATAAGTGCTATAGAGGAAAATAAAAGAGTGAAGGAAGTTCCCCCACAACTGGAGTTGCAATTTAAATGACATTGTCAATCATGGCCTCATAGAAAAGATGTTAGCACTAAGAGACAGCGAACCATGAGAGTATGTGGGGAAAGAACTTTCCTGACAGGCGAGACAACTACAGAGACCCTAGTGGCTGATAGCAAAGAAGCCATGGGGAGAGATGTAGGAACTGAAATAACAAGTAAAGACAAGGGAGTGTGACACACAGATCAAGTAGAGCATGTAGCCATTGTAAGGCCATTAGATTTTACTCTGCACAAGATGAAAATCTTAGAAAATGTTTTAAAGGATTTAAATGTTTAAATTTAAAAAGTTTTAAAGTCACATGATCTGACTTAATTTTTAAAAAAGATTGATCTGGCTGCTGAGTTGAAACTAGATTTTGTGGGGGAATAATGGAAACGGGGGGTATTAGGTTCTTGCAGTAATCCACGGTAGACGACATGATGGTGGCATGGACAGGGTGGTGGGAGAATTTCTAACAAGTGATCAGATTCTGATATATTTTGAAGATAGAACCTTGAGATGTGGGAGAAAAAGAAATCAAAGATGATCCCAAAGTTTTTGGGTAAACAATGAGAAGAATAGGGTTGCCATTTAATTAGATATCACATTATGAGGGCAAGATCAGGATTTGGTTTTGGACATGCTAGGTTTGGGATACCTAGTAGACATCAAGATGGAGATGTCATGTACGTGTCTGTGTACATACACGTAGTGTGTACGCAAGCATGTATTATGTATATGTATATTAATATAAGTTGAATTTAGGGGAGAGGTCTGAGCTGGAAATACAAGCTTGGGAGGAATCTTAGGTTTGTAAGATAATGTTTCCTACATATATTTCTTTTAATTGATCTCTTAACAAGTATTAAGAATGACTGGTAAGATCTGGTAAAATAGAGAGCATCAAGTCTTTGAAAATTGTTTAAGAGGAAAAGTGGGTGTGCCTGGGTGGCTCAGTCAGCTAAGCATCCAACTCTGATCTAGGCTCAGGTCATGATTTCCCAGTTCTTGAGTTAGAGCCCTGCATTGGGCTGTGCACTGACAATGCAGAGCCTACTTGGAATTCTCCTTCTCTCCCCCTCTCTCTCAGCCTACGCGATTCATGTGTGTATGCGCTCTCTCTCTCTCTCTCTCTCTCTCTCAAAATAAATAGGAAAATTTTTTTTTTAATTTTAAAAATACAAAGAACAAAAGTGACTAGGAGGAGTGATGAGTCAGATTGGGAAGGATTGGGCTTCTTCAGTTGGTAATGTTTTCTTTCCTGCACTTGGTACTAGTTACCTGAGTGTGTTTGTTTTGTGAAAATTCATCAAGTTGTATACTTATAATTTCTGTGCTTTTCTATGTGTATTTTGTAATTAAGTATATGCTTCTGCATAATTTACTTACAACGTAAATATGTACAAAGTTGTATATACTAAATTTCCAGTAAAGAGTAGAAACCATAAATGCTATTAAAACATAGAGGAGGGAATGATCGGTAGTGTCCATAAAGTTTGCACTGAAAGCACTACTTAAACAAATAGAAACATGGGAGAGCTTTCTAGAGAAGACAAAGCACAAAAATCTGTACTTTGTCTTTCTTAGAGAAGCAGAAGTGCTCAGGGGCCACTGTGGAGAGCAACTTAGAAAGGAGTGTTCATTTTTTAAAACAGGAAAATAAAGACAATATGGATTATGTGTAGGTAAGACTTATTACCATATGAGGTTGACTTTTATTATGCATCAGTTGTTCATACTCACAAGTTTGGAAGCTAAGTTATCCCTTTTGTTTTGATTAGTAACTCCTAAAAAATGTTTCTTTAGTATCTCCTTTACAACTATCTTACTTAGATCAGGACTTTCTGCAGACCTTAAAGGGTATCCGAATAATCTTTGTCATCCTTATATGTTACCTTGAGATGTGGGACAGTTCAACCCTAATCCTTGCTGATTCCTCATTCCCCCCTTAAAAGCTGAAAGAGAAGTCTGGTAAGGGAGAAAATTCAAATGATAAGGATGATCTAGCCCCTAAATAACGAGTCTTCTCTACGGCAACCAGTAAACTCTGTGAGCCACAGAAGTAAAAAGCAGATGAAATTATATTTAATAATATAGTTTATTTAACCTAAAACCATTTATGAACCTTTTTTTTTCATTCTAAGTCTTTGAAATTTGGTGTTTATTTTACACTCATATCACCTGTCATTTGGGACTTGTCAGCATTTCACGTGTTCAGTAGCCACCTGTGGCTCAAGTGCAGCTCTAGAGCTCCAGCTGAACGTTATTCCACAGCTGACTTCAGGAAAAAAAGTTACTCATTATTAAGAGGGTTTCACTGGTTCAGCAGATGGGTATTTAGTACTTCACATGTGTCATGTATTTAGTTTAGCCCAAAATACTGTGCCAAAACTATCAGGAGACGTTCTCTGAGATTCTCTTATACATAGTACTTCCTCATAATAAGTTCTAAAATTATATTTACAAAAAATAGAATTGAGTTTGCTTATAATATGTTTTTTAAAAATATTGACTTGCCTCAACCAAGTTTTTTTTTGAAGCCTAGATAATTGTGCATAATTATAGAAATGTAAACTTTTATATAATATGGATTTTTTTTACCTGCATTTCAGCCTTGAAGATTGAAACAACATCAAATGTATTTGAAAACTTTGCTTAATAGTTCTTGAATTTAGAAGTTAAATTGATTGTATAGGGCAAGAGTGGCTATTTTTCAAGCATGATTAAGTCTTTCATCAATTTTAGAATATTTTATCATAAAACATATTTTGGAACTGATGAGTTTATTTAGCGTGTGCCAGAAAAGCATTTGTCTCAAATTTGTCACACTCATGTTTCTTAAGACCTGAATCTTGCTTTTGATGCCTGCATTGTAATAATTTGTATATTTGATGGTCCAAGTGACTTCTGATATTTTTTACATACTAATTGTTATCCGGGTTTTCAAATAAAAGTTTTAAAAATATTTGATTTGAAGTTTTAAATATCTTATATACATTTTTTTTTCAGTCTCTCTCTCTCTTTTTCTGCACAGGTATATAAAATACTAGTAAAGAAAACCCCAGAAGAAAGCTGGGTGGTTTTCAGAAGATACACTGACTTCTCTAGGCTTAATGATAAAGTAAGTCCTTAGATAAATCTAAAATGGACTTTACAGTTTTGCATTATTAACTGTTACTGACAGTTAAATTTGTGGTTTTTCCTCCTCATGAGTTACTTGAGTGAAGTCAAATCTTTGCTAGTTCCTAAGAAAATTAACTATTTCACTTAATTTTAATAGCCTAAAGACCCATCTCTACACACAACTTCCTTATTTTGGAAAAAAAAATTATTTTTAGTATAAAAATGTGAAAACCTTAAAATTGCTAACAGAAATATAAATGATTATATAACCTTGTGAATTTGAAAAAGGTATGTGTATATAAGATCTCCTAAACCATGTGACAATAAGAGAATGAACAAAAAAAGTATTTCTACCATGTTGTATTAGTTTTCTGTTGGTGTTTACCAATACCACAAACTTTATGACCTAAAACATACCTTTTTATTATCTAGTGATGTAGGATCACTTCTCAGCCTTTTGGCTAAGATCAAGTGTAGTGATTTAGGTGGGCTCAGCTGGGTTTGCCACTTGGGGTCAGACAATGTCAAAATCAAGCTGTTGCCTAGACTGGGCTCTTACATGGAGGCTCTAAGAAAGTATCAGCTTCCAGGCTCATTCAGGTTGTTAGCCGAGTTCAGTTTCTTACACTTGTAAGACCAAGCTCCCTAGTTCCTTGCGGTTGTCAAGCAGAGGTGTTCTGAGCTCATAAAGAGTGCTGTCCAGCCCTTGTACCTGGCCTCTCCACCTTTAAAGTCAGCAATAGCCAGGTCAGGTCCTTTTTGTGCTTTGAATCTCTGACTTTCTCTTCTGCAGTCAGCAAGGAATAAAGCTGTACTTTTAGAGGATAAGATTAGGTTTACCCAGATAATCCCATTTTAAGACCAATTAAAGAGTAACCCTAATTACATCTGCATACAAATCTCTTTTGTGTAACATAACAAAATCACAACACCAGGAGCAAAGGTCATGAGGCCATCTAGAATTCTGCCTACTGCATTTATGAAACAGAATAATAATAAAAACCCTCAATATATTAAAAACTGTTGGGGCACCTGGATGGCTCCGGTCAGTTAAGCATCTGACTTCAGCTCAGGTCACGATCTCACGCTCAGAGCCTGGAACCTGCTTCGGATTCTGGGTCTCCCTCTCTCTCTCTGCCCCTCCCCCACTCACACTCTGTCTCTCAAAAAATGAATAAATATTAAAAATAAAAAATTAAGGGGCGCCCTGGGTGTCTCAGTCAGTTAAGTATCCGACTTCGGCTCAGGTCATGATCACTCACTCTGTGAGTTCCAGCCCCATATCGGGCTCTGTGCTGACAGCTCGGAGCCTGGAGCCTGCTTCTGATTCTGTGTCTCCCTCTCTCTCTACCCCTCCCCCGCTCATGCTGTGTCTCTCTCTCTGTCAAAAATAAACACTAAAAAAATTTTTTTTAATTAAAAAAAACTCTTGAAAATAAAACAAAGTAAACCAAAAAGTAGAAAATACTATAAATGGTGTGAACAAGGCAAGCCATAGAAGAAATATAAAGGACCAAAAAAGGTAGAAAACATTTAATATCACAAAGTACTCCAAAGAAAATTAAGGAACTACTTTGTACCCATCAGGTTGACAGACATTTAAGTGGTGTTATCCGTTGTTGGAAATACGAATCTTCCTAGGGTACATGGCTTCCTAAAGTTGTGCTTAATCACATTTCTGGGATATGAGAAATCATGGATATGGGCAGGCAATATTTAGTTCAAAGGATACTTTTCACCATGTTTTGTTCATTGTTATTTTCTTTGTGTTTTAATTTGTTTTTAATACTTAAAAATTAGAACCAACCTAGATTTCCAGTAGGGAATTGATTGAGCAAATGGCAGTAAGAATGTAATAGAGGAAGAAAAGCTGAGCTGTGTCCACAGGGCTAGAGGGAAATTAGAGGAGGTAGATGAGGGGAGTGGTATTTAAAGTATTATTTGTAATGTAGTCCTGCCATTATATATGAATTTTATTTATTGTTCCTGAGTTCTTATATTACTGTAATATAAGAATTATAAAACCTATAATTATAATTTTATAATTTAAAATAATTTAAATTTATTATATAACATACATAATATATTATATATTATAGTTATATTTATAATTATATATTGTTATACATAATATATAATATATAAATTTATAATTTATAATTATAAAACCTATAATTATAAACCCAGAATTATAAAACCTATAATTTTCTACCTCTGTTGATTTTTTTAAAATAATTAAGCAAGCAAGAAGATCAAAGTAATTTGTGAAGTTACCAGATACCAAAATGGAATTCTTAGCTTTCTTATGAAATTGTTATAATTTTTGTTCATGAAGACTAATTTCTAACAGTTTCTCTTTAGAGCTATATAATCCTTTATGACTTGCTATTTTTCTTTTCAGGGTTCAACTATTTAGTGTTTATTTCTCTTCATCTCTCTAGGTGCATCTTTATATTGCTGTGTTATTTGTTAGGCAAGTTGAGATTTAGATAACTCTTAAGTTTTTAAAGAAAGATTAGTAAGAATTTAATTTAAATTAGTAAATATCTCCTTGATATTCCAACTTGGGCACCTAAAATTAATAAGTGTCTATGTCACTGTTCCTAGGTACCAGAAATAGCTCTACCCATCACCTGCTTTTACTTGCAAGAATCAAAAAATGTGTGTAAAAGTCAAGCCACAGCCTGGGAGAAAATATTTGTCATACCTGTATCTGACAAAGGACTTGTATCAGGAATATATAAAGAACTCTTGTAACTTAATAATAAAAGATAAATAATCCAGTTTTTTTAAGTGGAGGGGTTAAAAGATTTAAATAGATAATTCACCAAAGATATGCAGATCCAAATAAGCACAGAGAAGATAGTTAACACGATTTGTCAACAGAGGAATGCATATTAAAGCCACAGTAAAGTACTACTATGTACTCACCAGAATGGCTAACATTAAAAGGATGGACAAGGCCTAGTATTAGCAAGGATGTGGAGTTGTAATGCGTATGTACCCACAACTGGTATAGAAATTAATAAGTAAAACACTTAAAGTAAGAAAAACTTAGCTGGATTTTATTCTTTATTTAAGTTTATTTCATGTAGTTAACAGGATAGATTTTGTAGAATTGCTATGATTGAGTTGAACACTGTGTTTTCTTTTTTTCTTTTTCAGTTAAAAGAGATGTTTCCAGGCTTTCGATTAGCACTTCCACCAAAACGCTGGTTCAAAGATAATTACAATGCCGACTTTTTAGAAGATAGACAATTAGGATTGCAAGCATTTCTTCAAAATTTAGTGGCTCACAAGGACATTGCTAACTGGTATGTGACAAACTTAAATAAGAGGTTATAGGTGCATTCCAACAACTTGTTTAAACTGAAGAACAAACACAGACCATAGTTAATTGAAGCACAAAAAAATAGGGTAGGAATATAATTACTTAGCCTCTCCAATACAGCACTATTTGGAATTTTCTTGCTTTTTATTGGTAAGAATTTTATCTGCTGGGACGGACTCCGTTGGTTAAGCATCCAACTGTTGATTTTGGCTCAAGTCATGATCTGATTGTTCGTGAGATCAGGCTCTGCATTGGGCTCTGTGCTGACAGTACAGAGCCTGCTTGGGATTCTCTCTCTCTCTCTCTCTCTCTCTCTCTCTCTCTCTCTCTGTGTCCCTTCCCCACTCGCACACGCTCTCTCTCTCAAAATAAATAAATATTAAATTAAAAAAAGAATTTTATTTGACATTTGATTTGTATTAACACTTGTAAAAAGTCAGCAAAGTTAAAAATTTTTCAATGTAAAAAAATTTTCTAAGTTAAAAATTCAGTGTACCATATACTCAACCCAACTGTAAACTTGATTTTAGTATTTAGTATTTTAGCAGTCATTTAAACAAAGTGGCCCACATTTTAGAGTTTTGGTTAATATGATACTATATAATTATATTTCTCCAAAGTAGTGCAAAAATATGAAGGTTGGGAAGTTGGGTTAATTTATAAATTATATATATGCAATCATATATGCAATTCCCTCTTGACAAGGATATCTTTCGGATATCTCAAAGTGATCTCAAACTGGGTAAAAGCTTACTCTCTAGACTTTTTTCCCAATGTTCAGCAACATCATTTATCCAGCACCTGGTACTTATCGTTGATACAATCCTCCTACCCTTATCCCTTCCTTTATGTTTTAAATTCCATTCAAATCTGTCTACTTTTCTCCATTTCTACCATCACCACCCTGATCTAAGCAGTTATCTCTCACCTGAATTACTGCAAAAGCTTTCCCTCTGGTTTGCTTGATCCACTCATATTTCTGTAGCCCATTGGAGCCACAGTGCTCTTCAGCTATATTGGTCTTTTAATTTTCCAAAGTCACATTGCTCCTTGGTCCCTTAGGGCCTTCAAGTATCGTGTTCCCAGGAAAGACAATGTTTCACACTACTATCCCACCCAGCCATGGCCTAGATAACACCTATATGTCCTTCACATTTCAGTTAAAAACTTCACTTCCTCACATAACTGGTTTTCCTGACCCAATTCCTCATGCACCACCACCACCACCACCAACAAAGACTAGTTTAGTTCTATTTCATAATACCTGTACCAGTCCCTCTCAACTGGTTCTGAAAGTCAAATCCTAATGCCTTAAGTAAGACACACATTGTATCTATGAATTAACTTCTCTAGGCTGGTACTAGTTATGTGCCAGTCTTAAGGGAACTGAGAAAATAGTCAAATCATTGCCTTTAGCATCTGAGTCTCTCCTGGAATCCCAGCTAAGAAAGGCTGGTTGGTACTTGAATTTCATAGCATTTCAGTTTGTGACTATTTATCTGATTATTTGATTTTCGCGCACCTGGTTGTAAGGTAAATATGTAATAGTAGGTTATGTGGCTGTTTTACTCACCATTCAGTGTGCAGTGCTTAATACAGTGGTAACACAAGGTCTGTGCTCAATAAGTACTTGTTAAACAAATGGCTGAAATGTTGATAATTGCTACTGTATTATTATTACAAGAAAAATATTTTGGGGGTGCCTAGGTGCCTCAGTTAGGTGTCCAATTCTTGATTTCGACTCAGGTTATGATCCCAGGGTTGTGGCCTTGAGCCCCACATCAGGCTCCATGCTGAGCTTGGAGCCTGCTTGAGATTCTCTCTCTCAGGGCAACCTGGGCTCACTCTGTTAAGTAGCTGACTCTTGATTTCAGCTCAGGTCATAATCTCACAATTCGTGAGTTCAAGTCCCACATTGGGCTCTGTGCTGACAGTGCGGAGCCTGCTTTGGATTCTCTCCCTGTCTCTCTGCCCCTCCCCTGCTTATGCTCACTCTCTCCTCTCTCTCTCTCTCCGTCCCTCCTTCCCTCCTTCCCTCTTTCTCCTTTTGCCCCTCTCTACCACTTGTGTTCTCTCTCTCTCAAAAAAAAAAAAAAGAAAGGAAAAAAAAGAAAAAAGTTTGAAGTGTGTATGTTAACTCAGTGATTGTACACTCTAGGTAGTAACACGGAGTTCCCTAATTTCTCAAAATTTGTACATCTCAAAAGCAAAAAGGAAGTTAGTATTAATTCAGACACACAGAGAAAGAATAAAAACCAAAAAACTCTTAAATCATAAAGATTTTGAAGAAATCTTTTGAAGAAAATATATTTTATATGATACCATAAAAGAAAATAAGAAGTCAACATATCTTATCCCCTTTTTCTTTTAGTCAGTAAACCTTTATGTCTTAGTATTGAAAATATCAGGGTGACTTAAAATCACATTTATTCTATAAATAACTATATATAATGAAATATTAAATAACATAAATCATATTAATAAGCTGATTTTGTGGTATCTTGATTTTTTTAGTGAAAGTGTATCTTAGTTTTATTGCATTTTTAAAAAATGATTGGTAATAATGGGACACTGGGTTGGCTCAGTTGTTTCAGTGTCCTGTTTTGGCTCAGGTCATGATCTTATGGCTCATGGGTTCAAGCCCTGCATCAGGCTTTGTGCTGACAGCATGAAGCCTGCTTCGGATTTTCTGTCACCCTCTCTCTCGGCCCATCCCCTGCTTGTGTGCATGCTCTCTCTCTCAAAAAAAAAAAAAAAAAAAAAAAATGGGGCACCTGGGTGGCTCAGTCAGTTAAGCATCCTACTCTTGGTTTCAGCTCAGGTCACGATCCCACAGTTTGTAAGTTTAAGCCCCGCATTGGGCTCCGTGCTGATGGTGCGGAGCCTGCTTGGGATTCTCTCTCTTGCCCTCTGTCAATGCCCCTCCCCTGCTTGTGTGCACTCTCTCTCAAAAAAAAATAAACTAAAAAAAAAAAAAAAATTCCTAGAACAACATAGGGGAATGCTTAACTTTGGACCAAAGAAAAATTCACAGTAGGATTTATAATTCTACCATAGAAAAAGAAAAGACATACTTCCTGAAGTTATCCATGGCCAAGATTATTGTCTCATAACCTTCCTCTTAAAAGAAGTAGGAGGTTAGGGGCACTTGGGTGGCTCAGTTGGTTCAGCATCAACTCTTGGTTTGGGTTCAAGTCATGATCTCACAGTTGGTGAGTTCAAGCTGTGCATCAGGCTCTGTGCTGACGGCAGGGAGCCTGCTTGGGATTCTGTCCCCCCCCCCCTTCTGCCCCTCCACTGCTCTTGCTTTCTCTCTCTCAAAAATAAACACTAAAAAATATTTTTTAAAAATCTGTACTTTAAAAAACTGATTGATGATAGATTTTTGTCTCTGAGGTAGGCATATATGGGACGTTTGCGATCCTTTTGTTTCTAAACTGTACTTCAGTACAGTGGTAGTAGTCTTGCTCAATTCATAAGTAGGTATTTCAGGAAAACAAAGATTTCTTGGCCAAATAATTTGGGAAAGGTTTCACGTGACATTCCTAGAATACTAGAAGTTCTAAGAAGTCTTGCATTAAAAAATGTAGTGTATCAGGTGTTGTCTACTTGATTTTGTCATGTAAATCATCATTTAGGGACTACTGTTAGATAAATTGAACTCAGAATGAAGTATTTATGCCTTATTTATTCTAGAGTACACTCTGTCATTTTTGTGGGTTATGGGTAGCATTCTTCACAGTTTAACAAGTTTCTTAAGTTTTTGTTTAAACCATGAATGAAGGGAAGGAAAGAAATTATTTATCTGTATTATCTTGAGCATTTGCTCTGTGTCATGCTAGGAAGGTTATGAAGGAAGCTAAGGTTGTAGTCACTGGTCTTAAAATTCATTTGAAGAAATGAGGCTTCAGGATGAACAAAATAAGGGAGTTTATGAAATGCTTCTTGGTATGATACATGTTACCTGTTGATATACTTATTAGCCTCCTTTTATAGTTGTAATGGGAAAATAGAAAAATTGCTGTCTTTATATGGCCAAATAATTATTTGATATTCTTTATAGAGTTATAATTACACTTTTTTTACTTTCTTTTTTTTATATCCTTAGCACTTCACAACACAGTTACTTCTTAACCTTCATGTTGGCTAAGAGCTTTTCATTATACAACAGGCTGGTGGAGGCTTTTAATATTATTACCTCTGTAACTGTAACAAAGCAGAAGTAGAAGAAAGTAAGAACTGAAAGGACACTAAGGATAGTTGATCTGAAAGCTTTAAGATAATATTTTCAGATGCATTTAGAAAATACAAAGGAAACATAAAAAAAAGTTAATATTTTCATGATTTCAAAAAATCAAAGGATTTCTTATTGATTTTCTCTGTTCCATAAATATTTATGTAGGTCTTACTGCATATAAGGTATTGTAGTACACAAAGGTGCTTTAGATACTGATCCTTTATTTAAGAAAACTGAATAGGAGGAAGATTCACCAAAAACAACTATGATGAGTAGAGCTAGATCTCTTTCAGAGGAGAAAGAGGGAACTTTTGACTAGGAGAATTGCAGGAAGCTTCCTAGAGGGTGACATTTGAGCTGGATTTTAAAGAATTAGTGATATTCAGACCAACAAGAGAAGGTAAAGAAGGACCTTACAAATGAGAGGGAGTATTCTATCAAAATGCAGAAGCAAGACGCAGATCCTGTACCAGCAGCATGTGACTGTCAAGGTGAAGGCCACCTAAAGATGGATGGAGAGGGAAAGTCTTACATTGCACAATTTGTTATAGTTATTTACTACATAGTTATATTATTTATAAATCATTTCTATAAATGATTCAATGTATTTATAAATTGTATGTTATAAATTATATATAATTATAAATATATTTTATACTATCTTATGCTACTTTGAAATTGTTGCATCATTTAATCAGCACAGCAATTTTTTTACTGTTTTTTTTTTTTTTTAACGTTTATTTATTTTTGAGACAGAGAGAGACAGAGCATGAACGGGGGAGGGGCAGAGAGAGAGGGAGACAGAATCGGAAGCAGGCTCCAGGCTCTGAGCCATCAGCCCAGAGCCCGACGCGGGGCTCGAACTCACAGACCACGAGATCGTGACCCGGGCTGAAGTCGGACGCTTAACCGACTGAGCCACCCAGGCGCCCCTGTTCTCTTTTTTCATAAACATTACACATATATCATAAGTTACCAAATTTTTTCTCTTTTTTCAATTCTTTAAAATAGAGGGGTTAAATTATATAGGGTTTTTTTTTCATATTACCATCCATCTATAAGGACTTCAATACCAAAGTTCATGTTTTAAATTCTTTTTCTTTTTCTTTTTAAAAAATATTTATTTATTTTTGAGAGATAGAGACAGAGACAGAGAGACAGAGGGAGGGGCACGAGAGAGGAAGACCCAGAATTCAAAGCAGGCTCCAGGCTCTGAGCTGTTAGCATAGAGCCCAATACGAGGCTCGAACCCACGAACCATGAGATCATGACCTGAGTTGAGGTCACATGCTTAACTGACTGAGCCACCCAGGTGCCCCATCATGTTTTAAATTCTATATGTGTTAAAAAAAAAAAAAAATTCAGGATGGATTTGCATTAACAGTTAATAGTAAACAAACAAAATAAAGTATAGAAGTATTTACATAAAGGAGGAGCTGAAAAAAATGATAATATTTACCCTTTAAAAAACAAAAGTCCTTGGTGGGGGGGAGGGGGCGACACCTGGCTGGCTCAGTAGGTTGAGCATCTAACCCTTGATTTCAGCTCAGGTCATGATCTCATAGTCATGAGATCCAGCCTCACATCGGGCTCTGTGCTGGGCATGGAGCCTGCTTGAGATTCTCTCTCCCCCTCCCTCTCCCGCCCCTCCGTCTCTCTTTCAAAAATAAAAATAAATACACAAAAAAATTTTTTCAAATTTAGAAAAACACAAAAGTACTTGGGGGATAACAGAGCCATCTTCACATATTTGAAAGATTATGAGGGGGAGAAAGATTAATCAAATAATACCTAATTTTAAAGCAGTGCTTCTTTAACTGTAGTGTATCTTATTAAAGTGCAGATCCTGAATCAGCAGGTCTGGAGTGAAGATTCTTCATTTCTAACAAGTTTTTAGGTGATGCTGATACTGCTGATCTAAAGACCTCATTTTTAATAGCAAGACTAACATGTAAAACTAGGAATAGTAGTGAAAAGTTAGAAGAAGACCCTATCAGCTGAGATAAGAAAGAGTTACATATCATTTCAGGCTATCTACTGTAAAAATATTCTGGGGTGCCTGGGTGGCTCAGTCTGTTAAGTGTCTGACTTAGGCTCAGGTCACAGTCTCACAGTTTGTGAGTTCGCGCCCTGCGTCAGGCTCTGTGCTGACAGCTCAGAGCCTGGAGCCTGCTTCGGATTCTGTGTCTCCCTCTCTTTCTGCCCCTCCTCTGCTCTCAGTGTCTCTCTCTCTCTCTCTCTGAAAAATAAACATTAAAAATATATATAATACAAAAAATATTCTGCCTTTTGAGAAAGTGAGTTTCTCTTTACATAAGTATTTGAAAAGGCTAGATAACCATCAGTGGTATTGAAAGGGGAATTATTAAGTGGAATATATTGGATTAGATAGCTCCTTAGGTTTCTTTTAATTGTAAAATTCAGTAATTCCATAATTCTTGAACAAGATACTTAAAACTATTTTTTACACATTTTCAGCCTGAACTATCTTCTCACAGTAAATTTTTAATGTATCTAAGTTGTTTTTATATATTAAGATATCATCAGGAGAAGCTAGATTAGTCTTAGTATTTTTATAAAATGAAAGATTTCAGTTACATATTCAATAGCTCATATAATGCCAGCTTGTGAGAACCAACACATTATTGCTAAGTTTGGTCAAGTGGTTTTCATCACTAATGTTGGTTTGGTAGACATTCAATTAAGGACACTTTTTTAAAATGCAATAAAGCCAAGTATTTTGTATTCAGATCTGTGTAAACTCTTACCTAACTAAATTGGGTCTCAGAGATCTTCTGTAAAATTCAGTTTTCTGGGCTTAATAGTGAAGTAATTTTAGTTATATGATTTTAATCAGTATCTTCATTTGGAAAATGAAGTATTTGAGCTAAGAGGCCTCTAAAAGTTCTCTTTCAACTCTAAATTTCTTATATCCTATTCTTTTTATTGTGCTTCTTCATGAATCTTGAAGTCAAACCATCAGAAACAACCAGATTCTGACCTTTTAACTAAGACTTTTGGTCTTGTTGCTGTCCAAAGTCTACCTTCTTATGAAAGTAAGATCAACTTATAGGGCAAATTTGCTCTGATAATAAAAAATGCTGAGGGATACTGTCTGAGGTCTCCTTATCTTCATGTTAAGTCAACAACTGATCTCAATTTTAAAGTAGAGTTTTCCCAGGTGCATGGCTGGCTCATTCTGTTAAGCGTCCAACTCTTGATTTCAGCTCAGGTCGTGATCTCACATGTTCTGCACTGACAGCACAGAACCTGCTTGGGATTCTCTTTCTTCCTCTCTCTCTGTTAAGACGTCTGTTAAAACCTAAAATCCTTCTCAAATTAGAATTGTAGTATAGTGTTTACCTACAATGGTGGATAGAAATTTGTTATGATCCTTATAAAAAAAAAGTCATTAACTTTTTTTTCTAACTGCATAACTCTTACAAATAAAGTCATTATTTGTGGGATGCTTATTCTGGACTGTGCTAATTGGTGTGGATATGGTCTATATAGTCCAGAAATTTGTCATCTACCTTTTGGTGAAACAGTCTGCTTGGTAAACACAATACTAGTAATACAGTATAGTAAGTCCTATGAAAGGATCTCTTCAAGGTGCTGTGGTAATACTGAACCTAACATAGGGTAGGGGAAGAGGGTCTAGTCAGAGAAGACTCCATGAGGAGATAACAGATGAGCCGAGTCATGAACAATAAATATGAGTTAGCCAGGGAAAGGTAGGAAGGATGGGCCAGGCTAATAGCAGCAAACATGACTAAAGGCATGGAGGCATGAAATAGACATGAGGTATACCATCTTTGAAGTGTCAGGAAAGACAGAATTGGAATGTAGGCAGATGCTTCATGCCAACACTAAGATCTTGGCTTTGTTCCCTCTTGCCAGAGGAAGCATAGATGGGTTTTAAGCTGGGTTTTACCTAAAACACTTAAGCACTCTAGATTAGAGGGTATAAAACTGAACATAGGAACACACCCAGGCTAGTAACTAGGCAAGAGAGCAGCAAGGTCTAAACTAGACCTCCACTGCCGGGCCTTCACATCTATCATAGGGATGTAAACGTGAGCCCTTCAACCTCACACCTAGTCAGCCCGTCTCCTCCAGTATGACCCTCACCATCACCAGCCTTGATTCCTGAGTCCTTATCCTTCAGGTTGTATTTAACATCTAGTTTCTGTTACTGTCTTTTAGCTGGTAGAGAACACTGAAGAGAAATACTAACTGATTGAACATTTCTATCCCAAATCCCTCAGTAATGTTTTCATTCAATGACTTTATGTGCTTAATTTGATTTTGGCAGAATTGGTATCTAGTATTTTTAGTACATTTTCACTTGGTTCTCGATTGACCTTTTAGTGAATTGTAGGCATTAGTTTTAAGGGTTTTTTTCCTTTTAAAATACACATTTTGAGGGGGGCCTGGTGGCTCAGTCGGTTAAGCATCCAATTTCAGCTCAGGTCATGATCTCATGGTTCAGGAGTTCCAGCCCCATGTCGGGCTCTGTGCTGACAGTTCAGAGCCTGGAGTCTGCTTCAGATTCTGTGTCTCCCTCTCTCTCTGCCCCTCCCCCCACTCGCGCTCTGTCTCTGTCTCTTAAAAATAAACATTGAAAAAAATTTTAAATAAAATATACATTTTGAGATAAATGGCACATTTAGCTATTAAATTACTAGTTTTTTTTTAAATTGTGAAGTGTAAACAGATACATAAATATGAAAGAACGTAAAATATAATAGTAAATAGAAGATGAAAGGTCAGCCAATGAAATAATTTTTTTATAAGTTTGAAAATACAGTAAAACGCTTAAAGCTTTTTTTAGAGTATCGGAGGAAGAGATCAAGTTATAGGGCAAATTTGCTCTAATAATAAAAAATGCTGAGGGATACTGTCTGTGGTCTCTGTATCTTCATGTTAAGTCAACAACTGATCTCAATTTTAAAATAGAGTTTTCCCAGGTGCATGGTTGGCTCATTCACAAGCATCCAACTCTTGATTTCAGCTCAGGTCATGATCTCACAAATGAGATTGAGTTCTGCACTGACAGCACGGAACCTGCTTGGGATTCTCTTTCTTCCTCTTTTTCTGCCTCTCCCCCACTCGAGTGCTCTCTGTCTCAAAATAAATAAATGGATATTTTAAAAAAATAAAATAGAGTTTTCCCAAACATACCTGAAAGCTATTCTAGATAATAAAGGGAATAGAAAGGTACAGAGTCCTTTTTTTTTAATTTTTATTTTTTTAACATTTATTGATTATTGAGAGACAGAGAGTGAGCAGAGGAGGGGCAGAGAAAGAGGGAGACACAGAATCTGAAGCAGGCTCCAGGCTCTGAGCTGTCCTCACAGAGCCCGACACAGGGCTCACAAACTGTGAGATCATGACCTGAGCTGAAGTTGGACGCTTAACCCACTGAGCCACCCAGGCGCCCCTGTACAGAGTCTTTCTTTACCTTTTAATTCCAGATTGTTGCATTTTTCTTAGTCAAATAGATTTCTCTCTCTCTTTAAGTTTATTTATTTGAGAGAGAGCACAAGTAGGAGAGGAGCAGAGAGAGAGGGAGAGAAAGAGAAACGCAAGCAGGCTCTGCACTGTGCCAATGCACAGCTCAAACTCACTAACTGTGAGATCATGACCTGATCTGAGATCAGACAGTTAACTGGCTGAGCCACCCAGGCACCCCCAAATAGGTTTCTCTTTTATCCTAATGTTTGTCCTACCTTTATTACCATGGCCAAATGGAAGCAAAAGTAGTAAAGATTGAATACAGATTGGGAGCTGTATTGAACCTATCAGTCCGTGAACAAGGGGGGGGAAAAGTAAAATTTTTTTCCTTGGAAAGTGACTTCTATTTTATTTATAAGCATTTAATAATATAGACTCTTTGATATTTATGTTTTATTTGAATTCATTTGATTCATTCACGAATCATACATTGATGGGGTGCCTGGGTGGCTCAGTGGGTGGCTCAGGTGGCTTAGAAACTCCCTGGGTGGCTCACTGAGACTTTTGACCTCTCAGTCCCAAGATCAATTTATTTCGGTTGAGCATCCCAACTCTTGATTTCGGATTAGGTCGTGATCCCAGGGTCATGGAATCAAGCCTCATGTGATTCGCTCTCTTGCTCTCTTTCTCTCTTTCTGTCTGCCCCTCTCCCCAACTTGAATGCGTTCTCTGTCTCTCTCTAAAAAAATAAAGTAATAAAATAAAAATTATAGAAAAAACAAATCTTGGTTTATAACATGTAGGAAATCGCTGAGCAGAACCATGACACACATAGGCAGTCAACTATTTATCAAATCTAAATAAAGGTCTCTAGTCGGTGATTCTCAAGCAGGGGTAAGGGTTTCCTTTTCCAGAGGGAAAAGAAAAAGGTATCTGAATGCCTGAGAAGAATTGTTTTCCCAAATACTACCATCTCCCAGAGATTCTTGTGTGTCCCTCTTCCATGCAATAGTGTTTGAGCATATTGACTCCTTCTCCAATACCTGAGTCCCATTGAAACAGAAGAATTGTAGTGAACAACTGAAAAAGTAATCAGAGTCATAAAGCCAGTTTTAAATTTCATTTTTCTGCTACAGATTAAAGAAAGTAGGGCATAGAACATAACCTTGAACTACACTGAAAAATAACTTAGGGGATCCATTGGATTTCGTTTGAGTAGAACTCTAGAGAGCTAGAGATCATAAAGATTTTTCTCTTTTTACTAAACTGTATAAATGGACATACAATACCCCATTAGTTTCAGGTGTATATCATAGTGATTCAGTATTTTTATACATTGTTAAATGATTCCCACAATAAGTCTGGCTACCATCTGTCACTACAAAGTTACTGCATTGTTACTGACCATATTCCCTCTGGTGTACATTAGGTGAAGGGGATTAAGAGGTACAAATTTTCAGTTATAAAATAAGTCATGGGGATGTACTATAGATCATAAAGATGTTTAGGGAGGGAGAATGAAATAGAATAGCCACTCCAAAAAAGATTTCTACAGCTGGGTACAACATCACTGTTGATCTTGGGCTAAATTTCTACTATAAACCAAAGGTATAAAAAGAGATACATATATTCCCTTACCTACTTTTTCTTTCCTAGCAGCAGCATTTCAGTAATTAATTTGTAATGTTACTAAAGAATGAGAAAATCTGGCTATAAGCCTATAAGAAAACAATGTCTCACATTGGGTTATCATATACTGAAAGCATTAAAAAGAAAAAAGACCCTTCTATAAACTTATGTGTACTTTCCTTATCAGTCTTAAAGGCTATTCTCAGGGTTTCATCCAGACTTTTGACCTCTCAGTCCCAAGATCAACTTATTTCCTGTGGCTCATTTTTGCCTAATAGTTGGTTCTCTAATATAAATAATAGCTGGATAGAAGTATATCTAAACCAAAAGAATCTATAGTGGTCCTATTCTCTTTTCTGTTAGACCAACTGCAATATTCTAGAGGCCTTGGTTAAAGGATGACAGACAAAATTGAATGCGGTCTGAGAGAAGTGACCAGCAAGGGGAAAAAATCCAAATGAACCAAAACATAACTAGGAAAGAATTTAAATGTAGAAAAAGGCACATATATTCACTCAGAAGACAGATTTAAGGTCTTGTGACCTTGTATGAGTCATTTTAACTCTCTGAACTTTGGTATCATTTATAAAATGGAAATGCAATGCCTGTCCTCACCTCAAATGATTGTTGTGAAAATTAAACAAAACAGAGTATGAGAGAGCCCTGTGTGTGCAATGTACTTTGAAAGTATTAGGAATGATAACCATGTGGCATGATGGGTATGTTAATTAGCTTGATTGTAGTTCGCAATTCACAATGTGTACTTAAATCGAGTTGTCCACCTTAAATATATACAGTTAGTTGTCAGTTATACCTCAGTAAAATGGAGGAAAAAATGTTGCCTCCATGAATGCAGAGACCATATAGGCTTTAAGTACTCAATAAATTGTGTACAGGTTAAAAGAAAAGAAGATATTAGTGTATTAGTATTGTTTTGGAAAAATATAAGGTTAGAGGAAAGATAACATTTTTTACATTCTGTTAGGGTTATCATGTGAAAGAGGACTTAGATTTACCCTGAATGGCTCAAAAGCACAACTGCGATTCATTGAATAGAAGCTGCAGGGAGTAAAAGCCCAGCTCAGGGAAAAAAAATAATTCTCTAATTTTCAGTATTTTTCAAGCATAAGATGGTTTATTCTAAGAGGTGGAACGTTCTCTAAACCTGGAGGTGTTTAGGTATACTCCTGACTGAACACATGTAAAGGATAGAAAGCATACTATATGGATCACATCTTTTAGAAAGCAACTAGATCACATTTAAGATCCTTTCCATCTGTATGATTTCATGATTATGAGTACTCAGCTTTTTTTCTCCATTTCCCTGAATGTGTGTCCTTTACTACCTGTATGGTCAAGATTTTATACTCCACAAATTTACTCCTCTTTGGAGTCTTCTGGATCATTTTCTTAACACCGCTTCTTTATATTAATTCATAGTGCTTTTTCTTTTGGAAAGCTTTCAACTGTTCCATTTAGCTCTTCATGACCATCCCCTGTCATCAACCTGTCTCACCTGCATGAACCCCAGCATTCCATTCCCTTCTCAGTATATGGGTGACATCTCCTGACATCTCCTTTATGCAGCACATCAAAAAATCATATTTTCCATATTACAGTTGCCTCTTGAGCAACACGGGTTTGAACTACATAGATCCTCTTATATGCAGATTCTTTACAGCATAGTGCTATAAATGTATTTTCCTTATGATTTTCTTAATAACATTTTCCTTTCTCTAGCTTTATTGTAAAAATATAGTATATAATATAATATACAATGTATGTGTCAATTGACCATTTATGTTATTGGTAAAGCTTCCAGTCAACAGTAGGCTATTAGTAGTTAAGTTTTTGGAGAGTCAAAAGATACGTGCAGATTTTCATCTGCACAGGGAGTCAGCACCCTTAACCCCTGTATGATTGAAGGGTCAACTGTATTTCATTATTTTGAAATTTATGGTAATTCAAAAATGAGTTCAGAGTTTTTTTCTCTGAAAAATTCTTTAGGGAAAATATTTAACTAAATTAGTGTAGTAAACATGATTGCAACAAAAATCTTTAACTTGTTTTAGAGTAAATACTTTTTAGTTGCTTTAGAAGCATCTCCTGAGGAAGAAACAAAGTATAAATTAGAAATAGTATTTCTTCATAACAAGATCATGACATTTTTAGACTACTTTAAATTGATATTGTTTTGGAAGTAATACTGTTTCTATTCATCATTTAGGTTGGTCTCTTATACCATTATTTTGACTTATATTTTATGTCTTGCAGTTTTTATATAGCATGAATTCATAATCTCTATCTTCATAAGATCTTAGAAAATGACTTAAAGTCTTTGTATCTTTTATAGATTTTATATTTGTATTTGGTTGTTTATGTAAAAACACATAAACCAACTTGCTGCTTTTAGTATATACGCAAAACCGATTTGTTTAAAACACTGTAATGGCTTCAAAGTAACACTTGCTTTTTGCTCTCTTTTGTAAACTTATTTGTACCCCAGCTTATTTTTTTTTCCCCTTTGAAAAGCCTCGCAGTGAGAGAATTTCTTTGTCTGGATGATCCGCCAGGTCCATTTGATAGCCTAGAAGAAAGCAGGGTAAGTGGTGTATTACATATCACATGGAAAGAGGAACAAATAATACAGTACAATAACCACATTGTTTCTTGAATGGAATAGCAAATAGCAAAATATTATAATTTCAGACCTTTGTAGTTTTAACACAGAAAGCTTTTAATGTTTGAGTCAAAGGTTTCTTTCATTGAAATACATGAACCAGTTCAGTGAAAAAATAAAAATTCATACATGCCATGCCATCAATGAAGCTCTAAAACTAAACGTTGCATTTTTCTCCTTATTTTTACTATTTCAAAAGAAAAGAAAATCATCCAGAAATTTATTTTACTACATTTAAAAGTACTATTTGTATGCCAAGCTTCTAAATATCAAAAATAAAGAACCTACAACTAAAATCAATTAAAACTTACCTTCAGAAGTAGAAGTTATTCTCTGTTGTCAATTCAACTCAAGCTTGATGCTACTCAAATTACTTTAATTCATGTGTTAGATAGCAGCCTATTTCTTGAAGCAATTGGCCAGATGCACAAAATAGATATGGTAATAATAGATTAGGAAGGACTTTATGCAAGTTTTTTTCCCCAACTGTTCAATGGCACTTAAATGGAACAGATTTAATTGGTAGATTTGTAATGTTTTTTGGTTAAACTGAGTCTGTTCTTTATATTAGAGTGAATGCCATAGCTTTTTGGAAACAGCTTTATTGAGGTAAAAGTTTCAGCATAAAATTAACTATTTGCTATTCCATTGTAAATGTACAATTTAATAATTTTTAGTACATTTATAGACGTATGCCACCATCTCCATATCCAATTTCAGAAATTCCCATCTTTTTGACAAAAATTCCCTACAAGCCATTTTGCAGTCAGTCCATACTCCCAGCTCCAGACAACTATTGATCTGATTTCAGTTTCTACAACTTTATCTGTTCTGGATATTTTTTATGTGAATAGAGTCATAGTGTGTGTGTGTGTGTGTGTGTGTGTGTGTGTGTGTGTGTGTGTGTGTGATCAGTATTCAATGTACATAATCTTTACAAATACAGTATGCATAACATATATTATAATCTTTACATCTACTTTCTTTCACTAGTGTCGTGTTTTTGAGGGTCAACTATGATATAGCCTCTGTGACTATTTCATTACTTGTTGTTGCTGAATGATTTTCCATTGTATGCACATACCACATTTGTTTATCCAGTGACCAGTTATGGGACATTTAAGTAGTTTCCAGTTTTGTGCTATTTTGAATAATGCTGCTGTGAACAATCTCATAGAGGCTTTGTGTGCATTTGTTTCCATTTCTCTTGGATTGATCTAGAGGTGGAAGGTTTGCTTATATGGGAAATAAAGTTTAACTTTTTAAAGAAACTCACGGTTTTCTAAAGTAGCTATACCATTTGACATTCCCACCACTAGTATATGAGAACTCCAGTTTATCCATGTCCTTATAAATATTTGATTTATCTGTCTTTTGGAGTGTAGCCATTCTTGTGAGTGTGTAGTGTGGTATTTCACTATAGTTTTAATTCACATTTCCATAATGACATGTTGGTCACTTTTTTAATATATTGATCACTTCATGTGTTTTTTAGCCATTCCTATGTTTTCTTTGATGAATTGTCTATTTACGTCTTTTGCCCATTTTTTTCCAAGTTTGGTTGTTTGTCTTATTGAGTTATAAGTGTTCTTTATTTTGGATATAAGTCCTTTATCAGATATCTGATTTTCCTATATTTTCTCCTGATCTGTATTCATCTTCTTAATGGTGCCTTTTAAAGTACTAATGTTTTTCATTTTAATGAAGTTCATTTTATCACTTTTATTTTTATTTTTTAATTTTTTTAATGTTTATTTTTGAAAGAGAGGGAGAGGCAGAGTGCAAGCAGGGGGGAGGGGCAGAGAGAGAGGGAGACACAGAATCTGAAGCAGGCTCCAGGCTCTGAGCTGTCAGCACAGAGTCTGACACGGGGCTCAAACTCCAAACCATGAGACCATGACCTGAGCTGAAGTCAGATGCTTAACCTACTGAGCCTCCCAGGTGCCCCCATTTTATCACTTTTTTTAAATGGCTTATGCTTTTAGTGTTGTGTCATTAAGAACTCTTTCCCCAGTAGCATCTGGCTGGCTCAGTCAGTAGAGCATCTGACTCTTGATGTCAGGGTTGTGGTTCAAGCCTCACGTTGGGTATGGACCTACTTAAAAAACAAAAAAAAAAATAAAAAATTCTTTACCTTATACAGGGTCACAAAAGTTTTCTCCCTTTTTTCCTAGGAGTTTTATAGTTTTAGTTCTTACACGTAGGCCTGTAATCCATCCTGACCTGATATTTTTGTAACAAGGTATGAGGTAAAGGTCTTAAGTTCCTACCGATATCTAATTGTGTCTGTACCTTTATTGAGTTGGCACCTTTATCAAAAGTCAAGTAAATATAAAAGAATGGGTTTGTTTCTGGGATCTTCATACTCTTCCATTGGTCTAGGTACCTATCCTTGTGCTAGTACCACACAGTCTTATTTATTACAGCTCTCTTATGGTTACTGTTTGCCTAGTATATGTCTTTCCATCTTTTTGCTTTCAGTTTGTGTCTTTCAGCCTTAGGTTCTGTTTCTTGTATATAGCATGTAGTTAGGTCTTGGTCTTTTGTTTAGTCTGACATCTTTACCCTTTACATCTGCCATTTTGCAATTTATTTTCTGTCTCATCTCTTTTGGTCCTCTTTCTCCTTTACTGCTTACTCTTGTGCAAAAGAAGTATTTTTAGTATGCCAATTTGATTCCTCTGTAGAAATTTTTATGTTTTTTATTTTTTAGTGGTTTCTGTAGTATGCATTATAGTATGCATCTTAACACAGTCCACTTCAGAGTAATACGTAATTCCAGTAAATTATAAACTTGATGTCCATATATCTTCCCCCCCTCCTTTGTATTGCTGTTATTACATATTTTTTAAAGTAAGCTCTAGGCCCGATTTGGGGCTCAAACTCATGTTCCTGAGCCAGCCAGACACCCTATTATTACATATTTTAAATCTATGTTATAACCCCAGTAATACAGTGTAATAACTACTTCTATGTACAGTCTTTTCTCTTATAAAGAAATTAAGAAATGGGAAAAATATGTTATAAACTCTTATATTTATCTATTTATTTACTATTAACAGCCCTCTTGATTCCTTCCTGTGAATTGATGTTATCATCGGGCATTACATTCTTTCAGCTTCAACATCTTCCTTTAATATTTTTTGTAAGGCAGGTCTGAGGGCAACAAATTCTCAGTCTTTGTTTATCTGGGAATGCTCATTTTCGAAGGATGGTTTCATTGACAGGTTTTTTTCTTTCGGTACTTTGTGTCATTCCTGTCTTCTGACCTCCATCATTTCTGATGAAAAGTCAACCTTTAATTACATTGTTCCCGTGAACATGATGAGCTATTCCACCCTTGCTATTTTCAAGACTTTTTTTTTTTTTTACTTTCCTTTTTTTTATTAACATTTATTTATTTTGAGAGAGACCGTGCACGTGTGAGCTGGGAGGGAGGGGCATAGAGAGGGAGAGAGAGAATCTCAAGCAGGCTCCACGCTATCAGCTCAGTGCCCGATGTAGGGCTTGATCCCATGAACCAAGAGATCATGACCTGAACCAAAATCAAGAGTCAGATGCTTAACTGACTGAGCCACCCAGGTGCCCCTTGACTTTCAGCAGTTTGATTATGATGTGTCAAGGTGTTTATCCTAATTTGGCTTCATTGAGCTTCTTGGATTTGGCAAATTAATGCTTTATGTAACATTTATGAAATTGTTGGCCATTATTTCTTCAAATAATTTTTCAGTCTTGTTCTTTTGCCCTTCTCCTTCTGGCATTACCATTACCCACGTTTGTATACTTCATATTGTACTACATGTTTCTGGATACTGGTTTGGTTTTTTTTGTTATGTCTTTCGTTTTTTGTTTTTTTCCCCAATCATTTTTCCTCAGCTCTTGAGATTAAATAATTTCTATTGGTCTATCTTCTAGCTCACGGACTCATTTTTGTATCATTTCCAATCTGCTGTTGAGCCCCTTTTGTTAATTTTTCACTTTGGGTATTGTGCTTTTCCAATTCCAGAGTTTCTATTTTCTTTTATTATTATTATTATTGTTCTATCTCTTTATTAAGTCTGTACTGTGTTAATTAATTATTATGGCTTTATAATCTTTGTATCTGGCAAGGCAAAGTTTCCCTTCCTTGTTCTTCAAAATTGACTATTTGTTTTCCCATATGAAATTTAAAATCAGCTTGTGAGTTTTATGAAAGATCCTGGTGGCATTTTGTTTTGAATTATAATAAATTTACTAATTAATTTTGAAGATCAGAGTCATTATTACAGAATTGAATCTTTATATCAATAGATCTTTTTAAAAGTCTTTAATGAAGGTGATTTTTTTTTTTTCCTTAAACTTGTAGGGAAAGCTGTAGAATACTTTATGGATTTTCTTATCATAATTGGTATTTTCTAATTTGTTACTGTTATTATTTTCTATATATTTTATGTTACATCTTTGATGAAATCTCTTATTAGTTTGTAGATCCTTTTAGATTTCTATATACATAATCACATCCTCTGAAATATTAACAGCTATGTTTTTTCTTTTTTAATCCTTAATACCTTTCATTTCATTTTCATATTTTTTGTGTGCTAAGTAGAAACTTTGGAGTTAAGTAGGAGCATTTATGGTGAGCATCCTTTTCCTCTCTCCCTAACTTTAAAGGAAATGATTTTGTATTTCACCATTAGTTACATATGGTGTGTCCTACAAGCTGTTGGTAATTGTGGGTTATGTTTGTTTGTCTGTGTTTTTAGGCTAAGGAAGTTCTATTCCTAGTTTGTTGAAAGGTTGTGGTATGTGTATATTATTAATGCTTTTGCTTACATCTTTCAAGATAATCATATGGGTTTTTTTTAATCTGTTAGTGTGGTAAATCACATTCTCATATTCTTAAATGCTAAAACATTATTCATTTGTGAAATTAACTCATTCAGCATTTTTTTTAATTGCTGGATTTGTATCGTAATGATTTTATTTAGAGTTTTTGCAGTATAATTTTCTGTTATTTCTGTTATATAATAACAGTAATAACAACACTGTTATTGTTGTTGGATCTGGCACCAGGATTATACAGGTCTTACATAGGTTGAGGAATAGTCTCTTTTTCTTTTCTCCAGAATCATTTGAGTAAGATTAGTATTGTTGGCTCCCTGAGTATTCATTAGAACTCACCTATTAAACAACCTGAGTCTGATATTTTCTTTGGTTTGTTCAATAGTTTTATGCATAGATTTTCAACAACTGATTACATTTCTTTAATGAGTAGAGTTTATTTGACTGTTTCTTTAGGGATCAAGTTTAATGTATTTTCTTAAAGGATTGCCAATTTGTACAGATTTTAAACTACATTGATGTAAGGCTGTTTTCTCATGATTTTTAAAAATATCTTAACATCTTAATTACCAAAAGTAGTATACTTAATTCCCTCATTGTGATTTGTTGTTAATTTTTTTCTTTAGAATTCTGTAGTTGAAATATCCCTAGTGAATCATTCCTTTTATTATTAGATAGTGACTGTTTTTGTGCCTGATGTTTTCCACTTGAAATGCATTGCTCTGATATTCATAGAACTATACCTTTTGTGGGGAAGAAAGAGCAGATTTGCCTGTTGCCTTATAAGTATTTTTCTATCTTTGTATTTAAAGTGTGTTTCTTGTCAGCATCATAGAGGTAGATTTTCGGGTTTTGATGTAAACAGAAAAATATGTTATTTAACTGGTGAATTTATGTTATAATGTGTCCAGTAATTACCAATATACTTGTATTTATTCCTCTCATTTTATTTTGTGCTTTTTATTTACCCTGCTTCTCCTTCCCTTCCTTTTATATACGTAATGCGTTTTCTTTCTTCCCTTTTTTCCTCTATTCTTGGCTTCTAAGCTCTGTATTCACTGTCTTTTATTTAATGGTCATATGTTGTTCTCATCAGATAGTTTAGAACCAGGTTGTTTCCAGCCTTCCCAAAGTGAGCCAGTGCTTCCTTTGATTTACCTGCCACTTTCTTTGCTCACCATTCCAAGTTCTTTCACCTCACTCTTTCCACTGGGGCTCAGTTAACTGCTCCTTGAAATACGTCATTTAATAGTTCTCTTTTAGTGAATGTGTGTTGGTAATGGATAGGTATTTAATGTCTATAATTTTTAAAATCTTGCTCTCATTCTCGAAGTATGATATAACTGGGCCTAGAATTCTACCTTGATATCATTTTTCTTGGTGCTTTGAGGTCTTTTCCACTGCCTCTGCTGTAGACCGTTGCTGTGAACCATCTATTCTCAGTTCATTGTTGTCGCTTTAGAGTAAACTTTTTCTTTCCTAGTATTTTAGAGATCTTCTCTAAAGATCTAAATGATCTAAATGATTTTGGCATTTGCAATTTTACTATCTTGTGTGTGGGTGGTTTCTATTTTTGGTTTCCTTGGGATGCATTATTCTTCCCAAATCTGAAAGTGCTAGTATTTAATCAGTTGTGAAAATTTTCTGCTGTTTTCCCACGAAGTGTTCCTTCTTCTTAATTCTCTCTGTTCTCTTTTTTAGGAACTCTATGTATAAATGTGTGTGTTAGTTTCTTTTTTTTTTTCCTTTTCCATCTGTCTTAACCTTTCCTTCATGTTCTCTATCTCCATCTCTCTTTATTCTTCAATTTATAAATTCTGCAATTTTCTTTGTTCTCCCTCCCAGTTTATTGTATTGTCTTCAGACAGGATTATACTACTGTTTGATACTTCCATTAAGATTTTAATAATATTGACTATATTTCTCATGTCTTGACATTCCGTTTGTTTTGTCTCAGTTATACCTGATGTTTTTTTGATAGTGGCTTTTAAAAAATATTTTCAGGGTGCCTGGGTGGCTCAGTTGGTTAAGCGTCGAACTTCGGCTCAGGTCATGATCTCGCGGTTTGTGAGTTCGAGCCCCACGTCGGGCTCAGTGCTGACAGCTCAGGGCCTGGAGCCTGTTTCAGATTCTGTGTCTCCCTCTCCCTCTGCCCCTCCCCTGCTCACACTCTGACTCTCTCTGTCTTTCAATAATTAACATTAAAAAAAATAAAAAATAAAATAAAAAATATTTTCAAGTCATTATACTTGTTCATATTTTATGGTCTTTAGTAATATGCTATCTGAAATTTATGGAATTCTAATTTTTCTGTTTTTGGGGTCTGTTCACTTTCTTTTATGTTGGATGATTTCCTAGTGTATTTTGTAATTTTGGATTATAAATTTACTTTGATTAGAAGTTTGTCTACAGGAAACCTTAACAGCCAAAGTTGAGGGTATATTCTTCCATGGAAATTTGTTTGCTTCTGCTGAGATACCTTGAGTATTGTTGATCCTGGACCATTTTTTATGCTGATTTCTAAGCTTGGGTGTTTCTGGCTAATTGTGATAGTTATAAATTCAGTGCAAAATCCACATGAGGCATTATTAGCTCATGGTTGTAGATTCTTCCAGAAGACTTTAGCTCTCCCACCTAAAAGCCAAGATGAGACAGTCTTCCTTGATGCATTCCTATTTTGATGAGTGATTTTTATTAATGACTTAGCTTTTTAAAGTCCTTGTTTTATTCCTGAGTGTCTCATTTTTTGGTCACTAGCCCTTAAATGTGCCTGACTCCTCATCTCTTGTCCCATCTTGGTGTTTAAGGTTCAAAATGACCAAAAAATAACCTCTCTTCAACCCTCCTCCCACTATCCAAAGACATAGTGTCGGTGCTCGTGGCACTTGTTTTCATTTCTCTTGATTTTTGTTCCCTGAGACTTACCTCTATTTCTTGCCCACATAGCTATTTTAAAAGTTGGGTTTTTAGCTAGGTATTTTATAGCCAGAGGCCTTATTTTGTTTAGTCACCCCCGTGCTGTGATCAATGGAAGTTATGTGTGGTTCATTTTTTTTCTTCTTGTCTGTGTTCCTGGTTCTATTTCCATTATAGTTGAAAAGTATTCGGTTTTTTCATAATGTGAATATACCCAAGGTATATTCTGGGAATATTCTGGGTAAATCTGGGAATGTTTATAAGGTTCATCTTATGTCATTAGGTAAAAATGCAAGCCACAGAATGTTAGGTATTATATACTTCACTTATATAAAGACAAATATTTGAGAAACTGAAAGTAATTCAGTTAGGTGGAACATGGGGTATGAGGAGGATTAGAAGACAGGAAAAGGAAATAGAGCAAAAGCTATGAAGTTGGGGTGAAAGGCATATGTCACATAATACTTCATTTGTCAAGGTAAGATATTTGACCTTATTATTTAGGCAGTAGTGAGTCAGAGGTAGCATTATCAGATCTGTTTTTTAAAAAACCAGCTTAGGGGCACGTGGCTGGCTCAGTCGGTTCAGTGTCTCACTTTGTTTGGCTCAGGTCATGATCTTGCGTTCCCGAGTATAAGCCCCGCGTCGGGCTCTGTGCTGATGGCTCCTCGGAGCTTGGAGCCTGCTTCAGATTCTGTGTCTCCCTCTTTCTCTGTCCTTCTCCCACTCACGCTGTGTCTCTCTCAAAAAATAAATAACGTTTAAAAAAATTTAAAAAACAACAGAAAAAAAGAAAGCCAGTTTAGATTAGCAGAGTGCCTAAGTGAACATAGGTAAACCAATTAGTTTACTGGTGGTGTAGTTTGGTTAACAATTAAAGACTGTAGAAATGAGAACAAATGACAAAAATACAAGCAGTGTTGATGAGGCAGTGGGGGGTAAGGGGAAGGGAGAGTAGAAAAACTGAGTTATCCTTGGGTCATAGAAAGTAAGTAGGGAAATGGAGTGATCTAAGATGCCTGCCCGGTGGCTTGGAAGATGAGGAGGTAGAGTAGGTATTCCTTTGTGAACACCATTTGACTTGCCATTGGTACATCTAATTCTTCTGAAGAGGACCAGTAGGTATATGAATGATGTCCATGCACTCAGGAAAGGTGTGGGCTGGAGATTAACAACAGCAACAACAAACCACATTGGAAGTTAGATAGAATAAACATGAGAGCTGACATGTTAACAGTAAGTGCAATTGCCTAGGGATGGCATATAGAGCAAGAGATTATGTAACCAAGGGCAAAACTTTAATGAATGCCCACATGCAAAGAGCAAATAGAAAACTAAGAAGGAACTGTCAAAGTTAAGAGGCCAGCCAGGAACTTTTATGGAGGCCAGTGAAAGAGGTTTCCATT
This sequence comes from Acinonyx jubatus, assembly GCF_027475565.1. Classification (NCBI taxonomy): domain Eukaryota; kingdom Metazoa; phylum Chordata; class Mammalia; order Carnivora; family Felidae; genus Acinonyx; species Acinonyx jubatus. Next base: position 52,507,751 of record NC_069394.1, read on the forward strand.
AATTTTTTTTTTTAATTAAGTCACTGGTGAGTGACATTCAGTGTAGTTAATAAAAACAGTACTTTGGATTTTCCAGTTAGAAGGTCATTGTTTGCCTTTGCCTGGGCATGGTTAGTAGAGAAAAAGAGAGCAAAACTTCTCTAATTTAGTGATTTTAGAGGTAAATTGGGGGCTCAATTTGAGTGAGAAGTACTTTTTTTTGTGGAAAGCTTCTTTGTTTTGAAAGGAAGGAGATTGCGTTAGTAGCTAGAGAGACTCTTGATCAAGTGGGCGGTGGAGATAAATTTTTTTTAATATGGAGAAATTTTTAGGCTTCATCAACTTGAGTCAACTTTATCAAGTAAATGCAGGGTCCAGAGGAAGGGGAAAAGTTGAAAATTTAAGAGAAAGTATGTGATAGAGCATGCTTCCAGAGGAGGTAGGGTACACAAGATGACTTGAGTCATTCAAGGACATTCTTGAGGACAAGTGCAGGATGCTAATGTAGTTGAGAATCGGGGAGTCAGGGATTTGGTTTTTCCTGGTATAGGAATCAGGATCATCTGGGTTTGGAATCAGCAATAGTAACATGTCGTAAGTGGACTTGCCAAGAGTGAAGGTTTAAAATAGTCACAGAGAAGACAGGGAATGATATAGACAACTAGGAATAATTAGAAGCATTGATCAGTTTCACTGAAAGCCTCATCAAGATAAGTGACCCACATTTTTTCATGACATTTTTTATGGTAGTATGATTTTGTTTATTTGTTTTAATCTTTATTTCAGCAGGATTTAGCATCTGGGTATGATGGGTAGAATGTCAGTTTTGAATGAATATGGTAAAAGGAGAAGCAAGAGGAAAGCAATGTTGGGGAAAAATAAATAGGTGCTATTGAGGAGGTTGTTATAATAATATACCTGCTGAGCTAATACAAATGAATAGCCACATTTTTCAAAACATATTCATCTAGGACCAGGCAAAAATAGATGAAGGAGAGTAGAAACTTTAACAGTGGTTACTGGTTATTTTTTCCCAGTCCTACACTAGAGGGTTATCACATACTCATTTCAAGCACCATGGCCTACTACTTAACAATTCTCAGGATAAGGGACTTGTAATTATAAGTCCACAAGGTAGGTGAGGATTGAGTGTCAAGATAGCAAAGACCAAAAAAAAAAAATGCGGGAAGAGAACAAATTGTTTGGGCTGCATACATATTATTTTGATTATGTTCTTTGACTCTTTAGTAATGCTCTTGAGGGAGATACTGCATAAGTAATTAATTTTTTCTTCACTTTTTGTTTGTTTTCAAGGCTTTCTGTGAAACTTTAGAAGAGACAAATTACCGTTTTCAAAAAGAACTACTTGAAAAACAAAAAGAGGTGGAATCACTGAAGAAACTGCTCAATGAAAAGCAACTTCATATAGATACTCTAGAGAACAGAATTAGGTATATTGTGATACTTGCATTTTTGGCCTTACTAATTCAACTCAATACTCTAGGCTAAATGCCCTTTGTATTTTAATATGATTTAGGAAATTTCTGATTCCAAAAGTCTTAGACTCTTGGTATACTTCCTTGTAGGTTGGAAAAGTTGCCTTTTGATAATTTATTTAGGAGGCTGAACATTTGAAGGATGGGAAACATCAGAAAAATAAGCCTCTAGTTCAACAAGATAAACATTATTCGCTTTACCCTATTTAAGTGGCGTCTTTGTTTCAAGGCACTTACACTAATTTTTCACATGTGAAAGTTGTAGTTTGCGTTCCCATCAGCATATATTGAATTGATGTTGAAATCACTTTACATTAATCATAAGTACTAATTTCTCTGTTGACTCCCAGAGTCAGCACTTTATTAGCCATTTTAAGAATAGCTGAAGACTGGGGCACATGGGTGGCTCAGTCAGTTGAGCATCCAACTTTGGCTCAGGTCATGATCTCACGTTCATGGGTTCAAGCCTCGCATCAGGGTCTGTGCTGATAGCTCACAGCCTGAAGCCTGCTTCAGATTCGGTGCCTCCTTCTCTCTCTACCCCTCCCCCGCTCGTGCTCTGTCTCTCAAAAATAAATGTTAAAAAAAAAAAAAAAGAATAGCTGAAGACTGCTAAAGCTACATGTATTTACAAAAACAAACCAGTATTTATTTGTAGAAAATAACTTGTTGCTATAATTTACTTTTAGAACATTGTCTTTAGAACCTGAAGAATCACTGCTCATGTGTGGAGCGGAAGGTGGACACATCCCAAAGGTGGAGTCCTCTGCACCTGAGGTTGATAGAGATGATTTACATGAAGAATCTAGGTAAATAATATTTGGTTTATTGTAGCCCAATCATCTGAATAACTAGAGGCAAATAGGCACTAATACTCTATAGAGTATTTTTTATGAACCCAATGTTACTGTATCATAAATCTGAGCAGAGAAAGAGTTACAGATATTCTAAGCTGTGCCTAAAAATGAGTGTTTACAATCCAGGCTGTAAATGTTATTACTTACTTTGAAGATATATCTAAATTAAGTACTCAGTTAATTTATTAATTTTGTAAAGCTTGACAAATTAATCTCTCTCAGTCTTTTTCCATTCAAAAAGTGGGATACTGTAATAGCAACCAGCCTGCCTACCTACAGGAATGATAAAAAGATAGTATATTTGAAAGCACATAGAATATTTATTACTTATAAATCCAAAGTCATTATTAATACTTTAGTGGTAACAGGTAAGCTGTAATTATGAGAACAAATTTTATATTGGTGAAAGTCACTATAAATATTCTTTAGGTAAAATTTGAAAGTTGATAGTGAAGGGAAACAGCATGTATCTAATCCCTTTATTGACATGTTTCTCTTTTTTGCAGAGCTGATGATAAGCCATGCTTAAGTTTGAGTGAACCTGAAAATTCTGTATCAGACATAGAAGTAGCAGAAGTGGCATACAGTGCTGAGGACGACTAACTGCGAGCAGTTCCTTCCATTTCTATGTTTCGGCAAATTTAGAATAGAGTGGGAAATAGTTAAAAATAAAAGAAAGACTGAAGCATTTACAGAAAACAAAAAGATTGCACATGTATAAAGTTTACATAAAGAAAAGTTTTTTAAGTTATTGGGATAGGAAATGTATTCATTGCTGCTTTAAACTATCTTTTATCCAACCTTTGTATTTAATACACCAAAAAAAAATCTAGTTAGAATTCTGTTATCAAAACTAAATTCTTAAATAATGTGCATAAATTATTTTGGCTTTTTGCCAATATATTGCTCCAAACTAATGTGTGTATGTGCGTGTGTGTGTGTGTGTGTATGCGTGTCTGTGTTTGTGTTTAAATTGCCAATTATATCAGTTAAGTGGACATTAAATGCATGTTGCTATCTGGTTGATATATACTTCTTTGTATCTCTGACATGATATATTTTCATTAGTGGTTTAAATCAGTGGTAAAGATGAATTAAGTTTTAAATATTGACATGTTTGCCATCTGTAAATAAAAATTGCCTGTTGCAATGTTATTGCTATTTAAAAAGAAGAAAACTTTCTAATACCAAAGGAAAACTATTTGAAAGAGCTATAGTAACATATACTAGCATAGCTAAAGTGATAAAATAGCCTTGATTTTAAAAGCTAACTCATTATCAGAATATTATAAGTGTCCTAGTTTATTATAATATGTTGTACTGATTTTCCACATAATCTTTATCTTAAATCTCTACCTGTAGAATCAGTGAGTTTGCCTCTTTCAGAATACTACCTCTTTTTGCTAATCAAAATATACTCTTTTGAAAATATTGATTCTAAGCAAATAGGGAGTTATACAAAAAAAACACAAAATAAAAAGCCATATATACTATAAAGTTCCTAACTATGTTGACTCCTGGGATTGAATTTTTATCTCTGCATATGTGAATATGTTGCTATAATGTATTAAGGCTGATTTTCCTTTTAATATATTTAGCCAAGTGATGCACTTTATGATAATTAAACTCTTTTGTGCCAAGTTTAATTGGTGAATTTCTTTAGTAAGTGGAGTTAGGAAAAACTTATGTAGTGCCTTCACTGTTTCACTTTTATACACCAGTCTGCTAGAATCTGTGTCAGCTTTATGAAAAAGTGCTTATTTCAGATTTGCTTATAGTTGTTCAAAGTGCCTTGTTTCGTTTTTATAATATGTAGTTACTCATTTATTTTCTATTTCCACTGCTTTGCATATTGCTGTTAATAAGTACTGTGATCATGCTAGCATTCTGAAATTCCACTTGGTTTTTTGAACTGCATGTGCTTTCTAAAAGCTGAGGGAAACTTACTAGGGAAATAGAATAACGATCTCCAGTTTTGTTTTCTTCACTATCTAAAAGTTTATCGGTATCTTGATGTACATATTAAAATGTGGTTGTTTAAAATTCTACTTAAGTAGATAAAAGATCAATTGGCTATTGTCAACTTTTGATCTAAAAAGGGACTGCTTTTTACCAAAGGACCAAAAATTGTAAAAAAAAAAAAAAAAAACCTTTGTCCAAATGCACAGGTATGTTTTGTCTCAAAATATATTCCACAAAGTATACTAGAAATGTGTTTACTATCTTGGGAGATAGAAAGAATGTAATAAACTATTCTATCTGTTCATTTCAAATATTCTAGGCCTAAAAAGGCATAAAAAGAACAATCATTTAAATTAATATCATTTTTAGTCGAATAAAACAAGATGATCTTTGCTGAATTTTAGATGTTATAGTGCTATATTCATGTCTGCTTTAAAGTGAACCATACATTTTCAAAATCTAGCCTTTAAGAACATTGTATGTAAAGTTTTGGATGAGTAAAGAAAAACCCTTGTTGATAAGCCACTATTATTTATATTTAGAATTTACTTTTTTTTTTTTACTTTTGTGATGCATTTTATTCCCAGTATTATATTCATTTAATAAATTATTTTTTCAGTACAGCAGTAGCTATGTTGTTTAGATCTTGAATACCATTTTCCGCCTTCAATTTCAGTGTTCTATCCCTTACAATTATTGTAAATTTAATTATACTTAACTGCTGCATTTCACAGACATGGAATGAGTTTATGATTTTTTTAAGTTTATACTTCATATTACTGATAATTTTAAGTCTTTGTGAATAGGTGCAGTACACTTCATATGTAACCAATATTAATAAAAAAATTGAACATAATTCAAGCAGAAAATACTTTTGTGGATAATCTTTTAACTTAAGCTTCTAAAAATTAAGTTCCTGTATAGGTAGTAAAACCATAAAACTTAGCATTTTAAAATGCATTTTATTTGTCTACTATCCTGAGATTACACATTTAAAGCACATTTATTTAGAAAATCATGTTCCTCAGATAAATTATGTATGTAGTCTACTCTAACCATCTGTGATATCAGAAGGGAACAGTGGCCTTCAGTCTGCAAATAATTTGTCTGGTTTTGAAATGAGTTTTGTTACTTACAGGAATAGAGGAGTTTGGGGATTATGTTAAAAACAAGTCTGTATTCCTAACTAGTAAGGAGAAGAATCTAAATTTTATCCTCTGGAAGATTTTCAAAGAGCCACATAGATTATCCACATTTTACTTCTTCCTAGTATTGCACTTTGCTTCTGTGCTGTTGGCTTCTACTAGCAAAACAATCATTAGAACTTGTACAACACAAGTGTTTTTAAGGTTGATGTCTGCTATACTACATAGTGTACCCTTTATGAGGACTCATGGGAGAAAATTCTCTTAGGTCTCAGTAGCAGTAAAGCCTGTTCTTAAAGAATTGGTTTGTTTTTATCCTAAAGACTCTGTTACTGTGTTTCTCTTTTTTGATTTGTTTTTGGAGCAGCCTTAAGCCAAATTGTAGGTCACCTGTAACTACCATATAGAACCTTAGGAGTTGTGCTTTTGTGTAGTAAACATGATTTTATTTTTTTTTCTTACTTTCTCAACTCCAGTTTTCCTCCCTGTTTAAGGTCTTCAGTTAGGACAGATGTATATTTCTGTTCTGATAAAGTCTCAGATTTGAATGATATTTTAGACTACATTAGATAAGAACTTGTCATAGTCTGTGCTAACAAAATTACTGCACCAGTATGGATGGCAGTTCTTAGGGTGCCTGGTGGCTCCGTTGAGCATTAGACTCTGTGCTCACAGTGCAGAGCCTGCTTGGGATTCTCTCTCTCTCTTTCTCTCTGCCCCTCCCCCACTTACATACATGCACTCTCTTGAAACAAACGTTTTTTTTTAAAGGATGGCAGTAATTACACAAAGCTAAATTATTCTTCCCTTTAAAAGATGTCTTGAAGTAGAACATGTGAATATGGAATGTAAACTTAGACAAGCTAGCCAAGGGCAATCTATGGGTATGTTCGTGGCTAAAGCACAATATTAATTAACTCAGATTATGGTTTTAACCATAACCTTAAATTAGAAGACCCACTTACCACTTTCTTATTTATCATTGACAGAAAAGTTAGCTCCATTAGCTCCACACAAAACAATAATAAAAATCAATACAGGTAATATATACTCAATAGCCAAAGGTAGTGTTTTATTGTAATAGATACAGAGTAAGACCTGGTATACGTCTAATGGAATGTTTGCAACCTAGCTAATTGTAATCAAAGAAGTATTAGATGCTGGCTAAAGTGCTTTGCTAAGGTGTGAAATGAAAAGCACACCTTGGGGTGATTAAGCTTATATCTGGAAGATTTCTTAGAATTAGGTCATATGCAGAGGCGCCTGGGTGGCTCAGTCGGTTGAGCCTCCGACTTCGGTTCAGGTCATGATCTCATGGTCTGTGAGTTCGAGCCCCGCATCGGGCTCTGTGCTGACAGCTCAGAGCCTGGAGCCTGCTTGGGATTCTGTATCTCCCTCTCTCTCTGCCCCTTCCCTGCTCATGCTCTCGCTCTCTCTCTCTCTCTGTGTCAAAAATAAATTCTAAAAAAAAAATTTTTTTTTAATTAAAAAAAAAAAAGAATTAGGTCATATGCCAGTCCTGTCTTCCAGTTCCCTGTATAGCAAATACCATTCATTGACTAACCCAAAAGATTCTTTGCCCCCTCCAAAGTAGGAATGAGATAAACTGAATACTTATTTTCTCAGCTCCCCTTGCAACTAGGTTTGAACTTCTGACCCAATTATGGGCAGTGAGATGGATAGAAGTATGCTGGCAATCCACTTCTGGAAATCACTTGCTTTTCCTGTAAGAAGGTAAGCATACTGCTGATACAGCCTCTCCTCCCCCAATCCCCCCCCCCCTTGTTTTGATCTCAAGGAATGTCTGGAGGTGTTATGAAAACCATCTTGCAAATACAGTGTGGCAAGTGTGAGTGAAGGGTAAGGGAATCACAGAGAGTCTAGCCACTTGTTAAACCACTAAAAATTGTTTTTTGTTAGTTGTACCATGATAAAACCTATTTTTTTAATTTGAGCTGTAGGTTTAACCACAGAGGATAAAAAGCTTATCAAACAAAAAGGCTTTTCTTCCTGTGAAGATACTGTATATTTTGTTAGTAAAGAAAAAAGATTAAAGGAGAAAATTTTTTTTCTTGAAACCTGAAAGGGAGAGAACCATCTATTAGACATACCAAAGATCGCTTACTTCTGAGGCTCCTTTAGGCAAACCAAATATGAAAGAGAAGGCAGCCTGTTGTTCTACACATGTGGACTAGTCTTCTCAGACTGCTAGAACAAAATAACTGCAGACTGGATGACTGAAACAGGAATTTGTGTTCTCAAGTTGCCAGCAGAGTGGGTGGTGTCTGCTGAGGGCGCTTTCTGGTGTCTCATTAGGACATCAGTCCTGTTGGATCAGGACACTCACTACCCTGTCTCATTTAACCATCACTTCCTTGGAGGCCCCATTTCCAAATACAGCCACACTTGGGGGTTAGAGCTTCACCATAGGAATTTGAGGGGGACACAGACATTCAGTCCATAACAGTATAGGACAGATGTAACATCATTCTATGGTTACAAAGATAATTTTGCAGTTCAAAAGGTTAAAGTACATAGTGTATTCCTTCATTTGTCCATTGGACAAACATTGAGCACCTACTGTGTGTTAGCTCTGGGTTATAAAAATTGTTGAGAAGCACATGATCCCTTCAAGTAGTTCACTGATAGTTTTTTAAACAGGCTGATCTGTATGCTGTACGGCATTGTGGTAAGTGTGGTGACAGACATAGCAGTTGTGATGAATTACAGGGACAAGAGGGCTGGAAAGGAGGACAAGTATTGGCCAGTGTAGAGGTATATAGCTTTAGCTGCTTCTTAAAAGTAGAATAGAAGGGCATGCCAGGCAGAAGAGGGAGTCCACTTCAGGCTGTGCAAGTGGCAGGGATCATTATTATCCGTAATTCCTTTTTCCATCCAGCAAGTTAATTCTACCTCCAAAGTCGAAGCCACTTACCTGATGTGATAGGTCGAAAAGGGACACACAAACCACACTACGTACCTTAAACATTTTATTTTAACTTGATGCACGTATATTCATTGCCAATGTTTAAATAGAGGTGCAAAGCCTTTCTTTGGTATGCTTTTACTAATGAGCACTCTGGTTTTCCCTCCAGCTAAGCCATATCCCTGATGCATTTTCTGATACCTAGCTTTAGTTTCTGTAGAGTGAAGGCATGAGATGTGTATGAAGGAATCTATGACAGCACATTTTTACCATTTTGTTTGCAGTCCTGTATTGCTATCTTGCCTATACTGTTACGAAGTCTTTCCAAATCATCTGACCTAGTTTTCCCTAGAAATGATCATTAATTGTCATATTTCATTGTTTCATATAATATTAATAACCTTATTTACATTTAATTTTAAATACAGCTGTTATATACAAATTTGGAAGCAAACTGATGCTTGGTAATCACACTATTCTCTTGGGAGGAAACAGGAGTGTGCAGATGTTCTAAGAAGGAACCAACTAGCCACAAGAATTCAGGGTGTCCTGGATGTCAGTGAGCGCATTTTATACAGAAGATGCAGAACTTTGGCAGATCAATTATGAATTCTAGAGTTGGGGTGGAGGGCAAGGGGATGAGTTACCCTATACTTTGAATCTGTCCAATTCTCTTTATCTTCACTGCCAGTCACCCTGGTCCAGATCACAAGGATCTCCCCGCTTCCACCTTCACCCCTACAATCCAGTCTCCCAAGGCAGCCATGGTTTTCTTTTTGAGAAACATAAATCACTGCATGTTTGTTCTCCACTTAAAAACTTTCAGAGGTTTCCCATTATGTTCAACATTGTAACATTCAGATATCTATATGGCCTACAAACATGATTTCACTCTGCCAGTTACTCTGCCTGATGCCAGCCCACATGGCCCCCTTTCATTTCCTTGAGTCTTCTGCCTTCTAACCTGGCTGTATCTCCTCTCTAGATTGTTACTCCCAGAATCCTATCAGGCTCTTGTCTTAAATCACAGGTTAAACGTTACCTCCATAGGCAACCTGAAATAATACCCAAAACAATCACCTCCATCTTAGATTTCTTACTTACTTTTTTATTGTCTGTTTCACCTGCCTACCTCCTCCATGCTTCCTCTAAAAGGCAAGGCGTTGTCTTTTTCTCCCTCTCATCCTTGCTCTCCTCCACCACCACCGAGCTTAGGAGAAGATCTGGCACATAGTAAGTAGGTACTCAAAAATATTTACTGAATGATTAAGATAAAGGCCTAAATTACAGAAATATTAGAGAAAATAGAGGTATTTGAAGGAAAAGTAAGTCTTGTAGATTGATAATCTCTGGGTAGATTGATATGCTACTAACTGAGGAAAAGAACAGTGAGAAGCTTTAGGGAGGCAGGGGGTACATTCAGTTTGGGACATGCTGGATTTGAAATACTGTAGGCAATCCCAAGTGGAGATCTCCAGCAGGCAGGTGTATACAATCATCCAAAAATGAGGGGAGGGGTCTGCTTTATAGAACTCAAGTCAGATTAATTAAGATGTATTATATCTCTTGTTCTTCATATCCCTTGCCCATAATCCAATGGTCTAAAACCTATTAGGAACTCCCGTGTTAGGAACTCCAGTAATGCATGACCCCATGTGTACTATGGTGACAAGCGTCATGGAAATATGTCTGATGGGCCCAGGTGTCTCATTCAGTTAATTTGTTTTTCATTCCAGAAGTAATTTGTTATTGGAGAAGATCATGTTTTTCTTTTTCCTTTGAGGAGATACAATAATAGCACAATATCACAAAGGTGGTCTTTTTTCGTTTATTTTAATATTTCACATTTAAAGCAAAGTTTAAGAAAAAGAAGAAATGCAGGTAGACAAAGAATGGAAAAGTTTTATTCCACTAGTAATCAAAGAAATATAGTTGGATTATATACTTTTTTTTAAAATAACTTTTCATGTTTATTTATTTTTGAGAGATAGACTGTGAGCAGGGAAGGAACAGAGAAAGAGGGGGACACAGAATCCCAAGCAGGCTCCAGGCTCTGAGCTGTCAACACAGAGCCCGACAGGGGGCTCGAACTCACAACGGTAAGATCATGACCTGAGCCAAAGTTGGACACTCAACCAACTGAGCCACCCAGGCGCCCTGCATTGGTGGTGGGAATGAGAACTGGTTTAAGAATATTTCTGGAGCTGATGTGGCTACATATGTGATGTGTAAAGATTTACTCGAAGGATGTACATCACGTTTATCACAGATACTTCAACCAAAGTTTCTAGTGTCAAGGGGATTTATTAAATGGTGTATTAAGAAGTGGACTCTCTTGTATTCAATAAAGTGTGATGTTGCAAACAAGACTTGAGGATATTTATGATATACTACTAATTGCAGAAAGCAACTTATAAAACAGTATTATCTCACTTTTATAAGTGAAAAGTCATGCATTTATGCATTTGTATACAGAAAGAATAAATACAGTAAAATAATAGCCATGGTTGTCTACTTGATGGAATTATCAAGGAATTATATTTTCACGAATCTGTCAACTTTCTACCACAAGCATATATTACTTTAACTTTTAAAATTATTTTTTTAATTTTTTTTTAATGTTTATTTTCAAAAGAGACAGACTGTGAGTTGGGGAGGGACTGAGAGAGACACACACACACACACAGAATCTGAAGCAAGCTCTAGGCTCTGAGCTGTCAGCACAGAGTTCAATGCGGGGCTCAAGCCCAGGAACTGTGAGATCATGACCTTAGCTAAAGTCAGACGCTTAGCCAACCAAGCCACCCAGGTGCCCCAAAATTATTTTTAAGCTAACAATAACTACTATGTGTATTGCCCCACCATCTGCTCTCTGTTTGACTCACTGCAAATTCCTCAACCTCTCTGTCTCCTGTAAGAGGAAGATAATGCCTTCCAAACTACAATATTTTTGTGGCCTAAATGGAGTATGAAAATGCTAAGCCCAGTCTATCACATAGTAGACATTCATAAATGAGCAGAATCTGACATCCAGTCTCCTGACCTAAATACCATCATCCTTGGCCATTCAGAAATCTATCTGTTAACCTAAAATACAGTGGAAATCTTTTATTAAAAAGTGACTTTGGGGGGGCACCTAGGCGGATCAGTCAGTTAAGTGTCTGACTCTTGATTTCGACTCAGGTCATGATCTCGCAGTTCACGGGATCACGCCCCACATCAGGCTCTGTGCTTACAGCCTGAAGCCTGCTTGGGATTCTCTCTCTGCCCTGCACTGCTCACATGCCCGTGCATGCTCTGTCTTGGTCTCTCTATAAATATAAATATAAAAAAAAATGGACTTTGGGGAAGCCTTGGTAACTCAGTTGGTTGATCATGCAACTTTGGCTCAGATCATGATCTCACAGTTTGTGTTCGAGCCCCACATCAGGCTCGCTGCTGTCAGTGCAGAGCCTGCTTCAGATCCTCTGTCCTCCTCTCTACCCCTCCCCCACTCATGCTGTCTCAAAAATAAACAAACATTTTTAAAAAATGACTTTGGTGGACAGACTGAATTCATTAACCACGTTATTCTATCATCTACCCTTTATTTTAAATCTCAAAGGCTTGAATGGGCTTTATCCAATTTACAAATGGTTTTTGTTCTAACTATATTTCCAAGTGGTGCATCAAATAAATGGTGGTTTATCAAACTAAACTTAAAATTGCTTTTTAATCCGGGGTGCCTGGGTGGCTCATTCAATTAAGAGTCTAACTCTTGGTTTCAGCTCGTATCATGATCTCACGGTTTGTGGGTTCAAGCCCCTTGTCAGGCTCTGTGCTGATGTAAGTGCGGGGCCTGCTGGGATTCTCTCTGTCTTAAAAAAAAAGTAAACTTTTAAAAGTAAAACATTAAAAAAATTCCTTTTTAATCTATAATACACTAGAAATTTGTATAATGTTTGCAATAGGACAAAATGGTTTTGAGCTTGTAATGAAACAACATAGTAACAGATATTTACCTGGACACAGGGCTTGAGAGAAGCAATTTAACCAGTGATGTAAGTGGAGACTTTTGTAAAGAATATAGTCAGAGATTTCAAAGTGAACCGGGCCAAACACAAAGAGATGATGCAGTTTTGAAGTGTGCTAAAAAATGTCAGCTCTGACCACCTCAACTAAACAGGCCAAAAAGCAGTGCAAAAGATGTATGCCATTAGGATATAAGTGAGCGGGGAGATCGCCCCCCCCCCCCAGGCCTCCCCAGTTCCTCATGAAGGCCAGTCTCCCATGTGGTAGTTCATGCACACACATGGGACGATTAAGTGCACCAGGTCACAAGAGCAGAGAAAGCACTGGCTTCCTCCTGGCCTTCTGTGCCGCTAGGCTGGAGTGGGACCATGTCAAGCCCTGAAGGCCTAACTAATGCCACATGAAGAAATTCCTTGCCATTCCGAAATACCTAACAATTCTATTTTTTTTAAGTGTCTTCTTGCACGCGATGGGCCAAGTCCTGACCCGCCACAAATGAGCTCGTAAGAAGGTGGCTGGCACTGGATTTTTTCGTTTGACATTAGTCTGTCAATCATCACCTCTCATCTTATGCTTATGAATCAAATAAGGTCTGTGTTTTTGCTTAAAACGGTATAATGATTTTCCTGTGGTAACTGGACAGGAATTAGAAGACAGAGGAAGAAATGAGAGTTGGCCCACATTCGGATTAATTAAAGTTTACCTGGTAAAAGAAGATGAAGCAACAACAGCACATGGACTCAAGCCCCTGTAGGTGAAGAAAGGTGACCAGAGGAGTGTGGTGGATGAAGCCGGACCACAGGAAAGCAGCCAGGCAGTCTGGAAGCTCCATTATCCGGTATGTTGCAGACATCTACCCCTCAAATACTCAGTCAATGATTTATTTAATTGGGTCTCAGAGAAACTGGTTTTATAATATGCAAACAACTTTATGTTCAAAATAAGACTTTTACCGTATGTGCTGGAAGAGAAATACATTTAGAAACACCTTTCATTTTTAAGCTAGATAATACATGAATGCCTCACTAAGAGTTGATGTAGCTTACCTGGATATATATTTACAACGCCTTCCTCAAAATATTTTTTAAAAATCTGTTGGGTTTTGCTTTTCTGAGCATTCCACATCTATAAAACATTTCATAATTTTCTCCAGTGCTAGTTAAGAATATACTTTATAATTGAACAGACTTAAGTTTTAGTTTTGGTTCTGCTTCTTACCAAGTGGGAGAATTACTTTGCCTCTCTGAGCCTTGGTGCTCATTTAAAAGGGAGATAATGATAGCGTTCACCGATCTGATATGCTGAGAGGAGTACACGCGTAAGCATGTGTCAGGTGCTCAGAAACATTTCAGGCATTGCACTCAATTACCCGACACGTTGTAATGTGTATACATTCAGGCATTAATCAGCAAACATTGTCAGCCATCCCCTGCGTGGTAGGGCATGTGCTCGACATGCTGCAATGAACTAGGCTCTCATAACCCAGCTCTTTATGTGACATTCCTCCTGGGGTGCCCAGGAAGTTAGACCCACAGCATCTGGTGCATTCCTCTAACAGAGTACTCAGTACTTTGGGTTGTACTTTAAGTCCACCCACCAGATAGATCCTAAGCAGCCCTTGACTGTCTATGTCATAGTGCTGACATATACACATCAAGGGCTCAATGTATTTGTTGCACAGGAATGCATTGTGACCAACTTTGGATATAACATTTCAAAATAAGGTATTTGGAACTCTTAGCCCCCAGGCAATTAATACTTTATAAACTACTCACAAGTAATATGGACCCAGGGGATCTATCTATTCTAACTAGAAGTACTTTAGAAATTAGCTGGTCCGAAGAGCCTCAGACACAAATCCCCTTCATAGAAGGTCTGCCATGCCCACAGAAGCAACTGGGATTAGGAAAGCTCTCCTGCAGTGGTTGTTGGGTGGCAGTTTGTAGACTGCCTCTACTTACCTAGATACAAATCCTAGAATGTCTGTGCCTGTGAGCTCATCAAGTCGTCTGCTCCAAACCTCTCATTTTGCAAACAAAACCTCAAACCAGAAAGATTATATGAATACACCGAGCAAGTGTTGGGGCATCATGGAAAACAAGCCTCTTTGGCTCCCAGTCTAGTGCTTCTCTTTCCTGTGTTTGGTTACATCCACAAAGCCTCCATGAATGATGGATCATAGCCATTGTCTGTGAATTTTTCTTCTCCACAGCCAGTGAAGGAAGAGTTCTCAATTTTTATCCCTGATCCCAGGTTCCAGCTGTACCTCTTGGGCTTAGGTTGACAAAGGAGGTTAGGGAAGAAGGCTCACGAGTCACACTTTAAAACCAACAGCCACGATGAACGACTTCTGGCATGGGTGTAGCTGCATGCATTATAACAACCTCCCAAAAGTCGTCAAAAATCGCTGCCCATTCCAATGCCTGGAACCTCATAAGTAAAGAGAGACCTGCTTCTTCAAATTAATGGAAATGTGAGCCCCCTCAGTCACTGCTACAATCATGCAGTCTTCCTTTCTGCCAGTGAGCAGTGAAAACACTTCCCTCTGAGGCTGCTTGTTAGACAAATTACCTCTGTTGTGCATATGGCTGAGCAAGGTTGTTGGGTCCTCTAAATTCCTTGAGTAGACCAAAGCATCTCCTGAGGGCCACCCCAGACATCACTGCAACGCCAATATTATCCCTGGCAATCTTTGCCTTACTGGTCCGCAAGACGCACTGGAGTGTGAGAGGAGGCAAGAGCAGGGATTCCAAAGACTGCTTACTTTCAGTTAAACCATATGGCCTATCCTGTTGTCTCATTTATAAGAAACCATTTTCAATTCTAAAGTTTCAATTAATAAAATCCAAACTGCTATCAATTTCCCACAAACGGAGCAGCCTGCGGCAGATTTCATCAGGCGCCTCGTCTTTGCCTTTCCCATGAGCTTAGAGTGTCGCCTAGTGGGAAGAATGTGAAGTAGCACTTGATAATATTCCCGTAGAGGAAAAAACTACCAGGGGAGATGTCAGGAAGGCAACTAATTGAAAATACCAACAGTCTTGGTATTTGGCTGCTGTTTTACCGATTTGTCAGAGCTAAAGTAGATACGTTCGAAGCTTTATCTCAACTGTCTATGTCATCTAAGAAAGTGTACTACCCGAATGAGGGTATTCATCCCATTAGATGTCAACTAGCATAAAGAAGAGTGTATTCCATTTCCCTCCACATTTACCGTAGAATTCTTTCATGAATGTTTGTTTAACTTCATAAAACAGGAACATGAAATTGACCCTCGCCTTTCCCATTTTTATATCTGAAATTCGAAAAAGGCATTATCAACTGTTTTTGAATTTCAATAAACTTTTTAATTTATTCATTTCTATTATTTTACCTATTTATCCCTGGTATACCAGCTATACAACACTGAAAGTTTCCTATTTCTTTAAGTTCTCAATAGTTCTGTACCAGAACTACTCTCTACATTACCCTTTTCATTTTCTCACATTCTCTTTATTCCTTCACAAAACCTTTTTCTTGTTCTTTCTTTCTTTTTTTTTTTTTACTTCAGCTAGTTTTCTAAAAGTGGCATGTCTGGTTTTTTGCCATCTAATTTTGAAAAAATGAATTTTTTCTCTTACTCCATATCTTCCTTTTGAGGAGTTTGACAATCTGAGAGAAGTGGTTTTATTCAAATAATTAAAAGATGGAAAGTTGCTGCTTGACTGGATAGAAGTTGGATATTTTTCCATACTGTCAAAACATATCACAGAAGCCAGAAAACCTCCTAGATTTTCTACTATTTATCCCACCCCCTCTTCAGTTGAATTTCCACTAACTGGAAGTTAGCCTCCCACTTCTCTCCACAGCTGCAATTTTTTTTACTCCAAACTCTGATTCTTCTACACATTATCCTTTGTTCTACTGCACTATAATGATGAAGTGGCTCTCAACACCTCAACCTTGATGTCCAAAGCCAAGATGATCCTTTTCTTCCCCAATCCACACCCCACATCTGCTCCTGCTCCTGATATCCCTTATCTCATAGAAAATGGCACAACTCTGTGCCAAGTCACTCAAACAAGCAATCAGGGAGTATCAATGATTCCTTTGTCCCCTTTGATTTCCCTCCACATCTAAACCCCATCACCATGCTCTCAGCTCATGCCAGCCTCTCAGTAGATGTCCCCGTGTTCGCTTTGTCCTTCTCCAGTCTGTTCTCTGTTATTTTGATAGATTGAACTTTGTAATATGAAAATTGATAGACATATAAGAATCCTCCATTGCTCCCCAATACTTTCAGCATAAATCCAAAGTCCTACACAAGGGTACTTAAAACCTTCATCATTTGGTTCCTAGCAGCCTCACTATCTTATACCCAATGCTCCAGCCATCCTAGATGCCAGCTTACCCTTTCCTACCTTCCTGCCTTAGCTATACTGCTCACTGCCTCCTCAGAGAAGTACTCAGTACTCAACTCAGGGAACAGGTTGTCCAGAAGGCCAGAACAGGATGTCCTAAGGCATCCGTGCAACACTGAAACACTTATCACATTGCATTGCACTGTCTTTTCATGTGCTGACCCTCCCCAGCTAGACTTCTTGAGGACAGGAACAGTTGTTATCCATTTTTGAAAACCTAATGCCCTACAGAATAATCATTATATTGGAAAAATTGTGAACAAGATAATAATGGGGAAACTTTGTGACTTCTTACCATGTGCGGCCAGGCATGACGTGGATGTTACATGTACTGTTGTATTTAATCTTCATATTGGCTCCATAAAGATATTTTTTAAATACTTGTTTTACAAATGAAGAAAATGAGGATCAACAAAGTTAAAAAAAATTATCTAAGGTCACTGTGTGGAAGGTGCAGTGTACCTTCCAAATCCCCCTTTAGGAAAGGACTTACTCCCTCATTGCTTAAGGAGTTGTCTATGGCACTGCTCACCCAAGACTATGCAGTCTTTTCAAGGCAACCGCATTTATCGATCCCCATGGGGGATCGCCTCCACTCGGGCATCACTTCAGATTGTCTCATGGGGTCAGCGAAGGCCTCCTTTGAGACTGCACTGCAGCTCAACTTCTACTCATTCCTTCTTTCTCTCCCTTCTTTCCTTGGGTGTTGATGCCACAAGCATTCCCAAATTAACCTCTTGTAGTTTACTCTCCATCTCAGAGTCAGCCTCCCGGGGAACCTGGCTGGTACCAGTCACACAGATAGACAATCAGCAGCTGTGCTCTGAACCCACTAGGCCATACCACCTCCTGTGATACTTACCTTTATATCCCTGGTACTAAGCGTAGGTGCTCAATAAATATTTGTCAGTTCACTTTTTCATCTGACTCTGGGGGGCAGGGTTGGTTAGTGTGGGTCATCTGTTTGTAGTTCTTGCCCTCAATAACTTCACAATCTAGTCTACTGCCATGAAGTCTACTTCTCAGTCGGAAGAGCATGCGACTCTTGATCTCAGGGTCATGAGTTCGAGCCCCATGTTGAGTGTAGAGATTCCTAAAAGCAAGTGGGCTTAAAAAGTCATCCTGGGTCTACAGGCAGTGTCCATGTCATACATTTAGCTTCCCTGCACTTTAAAATCTACAGTGGATGACTTCAAGCACTGCAGCCATCAGAACTCTTTGGTTATGGCAGAATGCTCTAGATCCTGCCAACATTTTCAGGAAAGAGACCAGAGTAAAGACAGCTCAAATTCCTTTAAATTTTAGTTTTAAGATAGGATCTTGAACTCTTCATTCTTGACTAAGAGCTAAGCTACAGAAGGGCTAACGTTTCAAATAGGGACTTAGGGGAGCACTCTTTACAAGTATTTGAACTATTATTGGCTTAATCTTTTTCTGGCTGAGGTTTGCTTTCTTTCTCTGCAAAAAAGAGGAATGTTATTTTTTTAAAAACTATCAGAAAAGTAAATAGATAGATTAGATAGATAAATAAAATTTCAGAAAGCTATCTGGCTCACTTTCCTAGTCATTACACAGTTTTAGACCTCTGTGATTTTTTTTTTTATTGTCTAAATTAAAATAACCTTTTAGGAGAAATACCAGTAGAGAAGAGTCTAACGTTATATTATGAAGTGCTCCCCCCTTTCAGTCTGGCTCTTTGCTGCCCTCTACAGCCAAGGAAGGCAAGAAATGGTCCTTTCTTCAGTTCTACTGGCCTGGAACTAATTCCGTAAAGATTTTATGCCTGTGTCATCTTGTGAGGAAAGCACTACTATCAGCAGAGATGTAGGAAAGAGGTTAAGGAGATAGGTATTAAACTAAAGGAAACCTGCATCCAAAAAATTTTTTAAATTTATTTCATGTTTGTTTATTTTTGAGAGACAGAGCATGAGCAGGGGAGGGGCGGAAAAAGAGGAGACAAAGAGTATGAAGTAGGTTCCAGGCTCTGAGCTGTCTGCACAGAGCCCAAAGCGCAGCTCAAACTCTCGTACCATGAGATCATGACCTGAGCCCAAGTCGGACACTTAACTGACTGAGCCACCGAGGTGCCCTCCTGCATTCAAATTCTTAATCTTAATTTAGCAACTGTGTGTGGCCTCACGAAGTTGCTTAATGTCTTTGAGCCACTTTCAATTTTACTATTAATGGCTACTTATATTAATACCTACTATAATACCTATTTCATAGCCATGTTTTATAAACTAAATGAAATATTAAATAAGACCCTTTGCACTTGGTTGGCATATAAATAGCATATGACAGATGGTGATAATTGTTATTTATGGTACCTCAGTTGCTCTGAAAATTGACAAGAGCATGAAGAAAGCATTTATTAAGCATTAACTTTGCACCAAGTACTGCACTAGCTTTACAAACATATTCCCATTTAATTCTCATGACAACCCAATGAGATTAATGATAGTATTCCAATTATATCATTAAAGAATTAAAGAATTTCAACCTCAGAAAGATTAAGAAACTTTCCCAAGGTCACACTGCTAGACTGGGACCTACGTAAGAACAGGATCTGTGTCTTGTTTAAATTCACAATATCTATCAAGTGGTCTGGTGAATGAAAGAACAAATGAACGAATGGACTGGGCATTGCAGAAATGAAATATAAGCCTTATTTTCCATGTGGTGCAGACTATGCATATGTCACATTCAAGGAAATAAGTCTTACAGAAATATTAAGAAATCATGTAGATTGTTATGGATTCATAAAAGGTACAGAGTATTATATACTACTTTAGGCTGAATATTTTGGTCTATACAATACATTTTGGTTCCAGGTGCTTAAGGAAATCTGTTTCCAATTATTAGCTGACCACTAATGGAATAGAGACTTCAGGGGGCACACAAAAATAATACAGATTTCATAAAATTAGTTCAATAAAGTAACTAAACAAACAGGTATAAGAATCAACAACAACAAACACTAAAAGTGGGTTATACTATTCAAATATATAATATTCAAAATGTCCTGTTTTCAACAAAAAATATGAGACACAAAAGGAAACAAAAAAGTATGATCCACACACGGGGGGAAAAAACCCCACAATACTATTGAATAGAAACTGTTCTTTAAAAAAGCTCATATGTTAAACTTACTAGACAAAGACTTTACATTGGCTATTTTAAATATGTTCAAAGAGCTAAAACAATTTCTAAAGTACCAAAGGAAATGATTAAACTCTTTAATTAAAAGGCAGAGATTTGTAAATGGATTCTTAAAAGCAATATCCAATTACATGCTGTTTACAAAAGACTAATTTTATTTTATATTTTTAATGTTTACTTATTAGAGAGAGCACGAGCCAGGGAAGGACAGAGAGAGAGAGAGAGAGAGAGAGAGAGAATCCCAAGCAAGCTCCGTGCTCAGTGTGGAGTCCACTGTGGAGCTTAATCCCATGACTGTGAGATCATGACCTGAGCCAAATTCAGGAGTCAGACGCTTAACCAATTGTGCCACCCAGAAGCCCCTAAAAGACTCACTTTAGATTCAAGCACAGATATAGACTGAGAATAAAAAGATGGAAAAAGATATTCCATGTAAATAGTAACCAAAAGAGAGCTGGAGTGGCTATACCAATATCAAACAAAATAGGCTTTAAGACAAAGATGTTGATATTGAAGAGATGGCAGGGAAACCAAAAGAAACCTCTAACTTCTACTTGACTGGAGCTTGGGATAGAACTCATGGCAAGAAATATACTTGATGACGAGACCATATTTTATTAAATTCTGTGTGTGTGTGCATAAACACGCCAGAATCTTCTCCATGCATTTCCTCTACCCAGTAAGGTACCAGACTATGTTTGGGTTCCCCATCCCTGTGAAGGCAGTGAGTGGGGGCACTGGAAGTACTCACTTCCTTTGTTTCCCTCTCAAGAATCACAGTCCAGTGCTGCCTGTTGTTCAAGCCCTGTAAACTACTATTGTGCATATTTGTCCAGTTTTCTAGTTGTTTGAGCATGGAAGGTAAATCCAGTTCCTGTTATTCTATCATGACCCAAAAGATGTAAAAAGTACAAAAGTCGGGGCGCCTGGGTGGCTCAGTTGGTGAAGTGTCCAACTCTTGGTTTCGGCTCAAGTCATGATCTCATGATTGATGAGTTCAAGCCCTGCATCAGTCTCTGTGCTGACAGTGTGGAGCCTGCCTGGGATTCTTTCTCTCTCTCTCTCTCTCTCTCTCTGCCCCTGCTCTCTCAAAATAAATAGACTTTTAAAAAAAATTCATAGTCATTCATTTAGTAAATATTTATCAAACATTTCTGTATGTAAGGAACTGTGCAGAGTCCTGGGGATACACTATGGAACTGGAAGACGTACGGTCCATGCCTTCATGGTTATCCAGCCCAGCAGAGAAGAACAATAATAATTAAGTAATAATTCAAGAAATATAAATCCTGGTAGGTGATTAGAGAGAGAGTAGAGTCCTATGAAAGCATATAACAAGGAGACTTGATTTAGTGTTGGCAATCAGGAAAAGTTTCCCAAAACAAAGAACGTTTTAACCAAGATTTAAGGAAAAAGTAAGATTTGGTATCTGTGTGTGTGGATGGTGGGAAGACTGCTAAGAGGAACAGCATTGCAAAAGGCCTGTGGCAAGACAGACCCATTAGAGATCAAGTCCAACCCTTCGAGTTCCCAATGAGGAAACAAAGGTTCAGAGTTTATGACATGCCTGGTCATACTACATTAATGGCAGAGCAGAGGCTAGAATCCAGGACTCTTACCTCCAGGTTTAGTGTTCTTCACATTCCACTATGTACCCTAGCAAATAGAGGGAATACTAGAACATTTTATATAACGACATTTGTCATTTTATGGCCCATGACATATTATGGGCAATCCATCATTTTGTAATTTATTTTCATTTAAAAATAATTATAGCCAAAATTTTATTCATGATATACTTTTAATTGCTTTTATTGTGCCATAAATTGTAAATAAACATACAAGAGAGCACAAAATAGGAAAGAATGAACATTCACACATTTTGCACGCAGAAGCCACAACAGCGTCATAATGGCCTGGGAGTGTTAACGTGGCTTCCTAAGTGGCTAAATTACACCCCGGAGATTCTCGCTCAGCAGTGTAAGCTGTTAGTGCTTTCAAACATTTTGGGAAATGCATCCATTGCTCCATTCCAAGCTTAATTGGCATAATAAATGTCAATTAAAGCTCTTTTAAGATTTAAACTGTGAAACTGAAGTGAAACTATGTATAGACTCACATAAGACTTCTCTACGTGAAGTCTCTCCCACAAGAGACATGGTGTATTTGCATTTACCATGGGGTAGATACGTTCTAACATGGATACACATAGCAAACTTGCTTCATGTAGAAAAGAAAGATACTTTCTCTAGCTGTTATCCTCAACGCATCACTCTTACATGGCCTATAAACTGTTATACATTTTTACGCGCACATAGAATTCCGTTTTCTTTCAACAAGTGTATAGAGGGCACCAAGTATGTGCCAGGACTAGAAATACAGGAGTGAACAGGATAGAATGCCCCCTCCCATCAGCATGGAAAGATCCTCTGAGATGCTACCAGGAAGCCTCTTCCCATCCCTGATTCTATGTCTACATGCGATTCTTTGTAACTTTTACCTACAAGCCTTAAAAGACAATTACTCATCCAGTGTAAATATAAAACAAGGTCTTTGTTAACTTCTAAACATTGCAAAAACATGTTTTTTGTGTGTCTCATGTACAGTTCATTAATTTAGATGTCAACAAATTCCACTGTAGTTTAAGTAGCCCAAGCTGCCAATTGTTTGATATCATCATCCTCTTCTTCTGCCCTCCTGGAAGATGCTGGAACATAAAATAGATAAAAATTAGTAAGCAGCGACATTCCCACTTTCACCAGAGAAAACAGGTATGAATACAGGTATCAAAAGTTATACATCTATGAAGTAAAAAGTAAGTGTTAAAAGGGATGGACCTGGGTAATTACTTTAGGCAAGTATCTGACTGTAGGTAGTTGAGGTGTGTAACAGACCTGCTCGGGATCGATGCGCAGCAGAAGACATGCCTGACGTTCGACTCGGCATTCTAGCCGGCTGTGCGGGGAGGGAGGAAGAAGGCACATTTGGCAGGTGGATATTTGTCATCTTCTTATTTAATTCTTCCTGCTCCAGTTCTTCAAGTTCTGCCATCAACTCATCCTGAACATAGGAGAAAGAAAGAATTATGAAGTTAACGTTTCAAGAAGTGGGTTTCCTCAAACACAATAACAAGAACATCTGCTACCCAATTGATATGTGAGAACCCAGTGAAACGGAATATTTATTTTAAGACTAAGTCTTTTTTTGCAACACTGAGCAATGATTAAAAACTGAATATTTTGGTTTGTGCAAATTGGTTGTAGTTAATCTTATAATACTTCAGTAAACAGTTATTCAAGTAATTTGTGTTAACTGAATTTATAACTTCCACAGTTTCTAGGAAATTTGCACCTTGCCTGTCATTTTTTCCACTGTATCTTTCCTATTGTAAAAAAGTAAGAATCTGTAAAACTTTAATTGGAGCAAATAAGTACTTCCATCTGGGCTAATGCTTTTGAAAACAGAACAACAGGTATAGCAGAGCCATAATGTACAGAAAGTAAAAAGAATCAAAGATACTATGGTGTCTTTGTTAAATTACCAAAGCCAATATAAATCATGCTGTGTGTTTGGGTAAAGAAAACTGCACCTCAAGGTAGGTACACTGTACTTCTTTCTTTTAGCTATAGTCTCAGAGAATCTGGCTTAATCCTAAACTATTCTCTGTCCTAAGAAGCTTAGAGAAGCAAGACTAGTTTGAGACTTTAAAAGCATAAGTCACCTTATAGCAGATATGACTATGGTAGTTCAGATATAACTGGCTCCATGAATACTCAGGTAGAGTCCAATCCCCACTCAGAGAGCTTGAGAGTCAAAACTAAATTTGTCATCATTTGAATTCTGAGGTTGTCACCATCAGAAATGACCTAAGACACTCATGTTTATTTGACCAGAGAGAGTCTTCATTTATTCATTCATTCATCATTGAACAAATTTATTGAGAGCTCACTCATGGCCAGGTATTGAACTCAATGCTGGGGATGCAAAGCTGAATCAACAGTCCCTACATTTAAGAAGTTCATTATTGAATGTGGGAGAAAGATACATAAATAAATCACCATCTCGTATTAAAATGAGAGTAACGATACTACGGGCCAAGACAGGAGGTACTTAAGCCAACCACAACATTTGACCAAGTCAATGTATATCAGATATGCAGCAAGCCTAATGATTAACCACTGGTAAATCTACCTCATGAAAAGGAAATAAATCATGAAAGTGTATGTCAACAGGCCATGTGAAATAGTATGGTCAGTGTACTTGTGAGCTTTCTGGTTTCCCACAAGCTATATGAATAAAGGGCTTACAGATTGAATACTCTGAGGCCTATTTTTGCTCACAAAACAATTAGGAACAAATATAGTAAACATAGTAATGGCAGAACACACTATTCCACATTGAAGGTGTGCCCAGAATTGTCAATAGCGCTTGAGAGCTATCAACAGTACAAAGAAGATATTGATATTTTCTTTAATAAGTATGATGACAGAATAATCATCTCCTCCATCGTTTACAGCCTTTGAATACCAAACACTCATCCACTGATAAAATAATTTTAGAATTAAGAAACTTCAGAGATAATCTAGCAATCCAGTAATTTTCATTTTATAGATGAAAAAACTAAGGGTCAGAAAAGTGAAGGGGCTTACACAAAGTTTAGTAACAAATGGCAGAACCCAGATGTCCTTATGAGCCCAGAGTCCTTTCCACCATATCATAATGCACTCAATAGGTGCTTATTGGGCTAACCAGGGGTAGGCAACCTTTCTTTAACGGGCCAGATAGCAGTATCTTAGGTTTGCTGGCCACATACAGTCTCTGTTGCATAGTCTTCTTTGTTTCTATTGTTACTACTGTTATTTTCTGCAGTCCTTCAAACATGTGATATCCTTAGCTCACGTGCCATACAAAAAGACTATGGGACGGATTTGGCCTGAAAGCCAAAGTTTCTAACCACTCATCTACACCATTTTGGTGGGGGGAGGCATATTTTTTATTTTAACTCCAGTATAATTAAGCCACAGTATTATATTAATATCAGGTGTACAATATAGTGATTCAACAATTCTATACATTACCCAGTGCTCACCATGATAAGAGTACTCTTCAATCCCCATCACTATTTCACCCATCCTCTCATCTACCTCCCCTATGGCAACCACCAGTTTGTTTTCTATATTTAAGAGCCTGACTTTGTTGGTCTCTTTTTTTATTTTGTTTTGTTTCGTAAATTCCACATATGGTGGTCTACGCTATTTTTAAAAGTTGATAACACTCAGTTCTCATTTCCTAGGCCTCCATGGAACCACATCTTACTTAGTAGAAAGTCAGGAAGTCAGATTCTTTCTCATACTAATCAGACAACTGGAAACATTTCAAAACATATACTAGTCCTACTCACGTGTGCTTTGAGTAGAACAATTGAAATTCACAGTGCAGACACCACCATTATAATTATAGTCTCTATTATTGGACTGATTAATCTAAATGGAATGTGTGTGTTAATAATGCCACTCCACACTTATTTTGTTTCATGGCCTGAGTAATAAACAGAGGCAGACTAACCTCTAATTTAACAACTACAGAGCATGATACGTCTGTTCCTTGCAGAGCGACACAGTCTGCTTTGCTTTGCCCAGATGTGCGAGCACTTGATTCCTTGTAATGGTGCTATTTAGGCTTCAACCATTAAAAGTCACTAACTTTACATAATCACATACTGCCTTTCCTTAATAGCTGAAAACTTAATTAGGGGGTGGTTTGCTAGACTATATTAATCTTTCTTTTAAATCAGAGCTACCAACACTTTCATTCCCCCCTTGTGAGAAACACATCACTAACAAATATCACTTATTCTTTAGTGATGTTTAAGAAAATATTTATGAAAACCCACTTGCTATATATGAGAGGAAGCTATCCTTTTTAGTACCCACAATACTCCATTCTTTACACTGTGTTACCTACCTCATCAAAGTCATCACCAAATCCAGCCCGTTGAGAAAAGGCTTCTGAGATTTCTTGGGCAATATCCTGCTGCTCTGTGATTTCTTGCATCAAATCATCTATTTTGTTCAGATCCCTGGGAAATAATATGTTGTTGAAATATTTTCTTTTCTTTTCTTTTAAATGTTTGTTTATTTATTTTGAGAGAGAGAGAGAGAGAAGATGCGAGCCAGGGAAGGGCAGAGAGAGAGAGGAAGAGAGAGAATCCCAAGCAGGCTCTCTGCTGTCAGGGCAGAGGCTGATGTGGGCCTCAAACTCACGAGCCATAAGATCATGATCTGAGCTGAAATAAAGAGTCAGATGTTTAACCAACTGAGCCACCCAGGCACCTCTAAATATTTTATAATTTTACTTTAAAATTATGAATTCGGGGGCACCTGGGTGGCTCAGTCAGTTGAGCATCCGACTCTTGATTTTGGCTCAGGTCGTGATCCCAGGTTTGTGAGATCAAGCCCCGCATTGGGCCCACACTGAGTGTGGAGGCTGCTTAAGATTCTCTCTCTCTCTCTCTCTCTCTCTCTCTCTCTCTCTCTGCCCCTCTCCCCCACTTATACACACACACACTCTCTCTCTCTAAAATAAAAATAATAATAAAATGAATTCAGCTATAATCCCATATGAAAAATGAGTCAATTTAATGTGAACTCTTAGTTATTTCAGTAAGATAATAAAAATTTCTGGTGATAGCATTTATCAACTTTAAAAACAACTTGCATTTTGTGAAAATTAATAAACCTGCATACACGCATATATTATAAATATTTGATAAATGGCCATTACATTTGGGACTCACTAGAGACTATAACAACATTTGTCGATGCATTTTGGAATTTTGTCTGGTAGAACATATGTTGAATTTAATATATGCTGCCATGTATCAGTTCAGCAGGAAATGGTCCCATGGACCACCAAGGACCACCATGACCAAGATAAGCCGTGGCAACTCTCACCAGTAACTATCCGACAGCAGCCTTTTAGAGAAGCTAAACTCTGGAACTAGAGATCTTCTAGAATGCTTAGTGGCTCTGAGATCCTGACTCCCTGAGAGCTTTCCCATGGCTGCTGATGCCCAGGGAGAATACTAATGAGAGCAGGATGAGGCCTCCGAAGCTCTCAGAAGAATCCTCAACCTCAGCACAGGAATCCAGGTAGCCACAGGCCCACAACGGACAGCTGCTTTGAAGACAGCTTCTGGCACCTGAACCCCACCGGCCTCTAACCACCAGCCTAAGCAGGCAGTGTCTGAAGGCCAGGATCTGAACTGCTTCACTACCATTCTGTCTCTGAATCATTCCTCCAACTCTGAAACTAGGGCAAACTGATTGAATACCAGAGAAGTGACAATTTACCTCATTATTAAGCAAACTGAACACTGAAATTTTGACTCCCAGCGGAATAAATATTGTGCAAGTTTTCCAGACTCTACATATGGGAAGACAAGTATTTTTACATTAAAAAGTTTTCTTTTAGCATCCGCCTATCACCCCTCATTTCCAATTATTATCATTATAACAAATATACAGTGAGCTTATTTATAAAAAGGAGTATGAGAAAGGCACAACTGAAGTTTGGGCCTGAGGTTGAACTTTACTCCAAAGGAATACAGTGGCATACTGCTGCTCAGCTACCTGGAGAGAGAGGCCATGATTCTGTACTACAGTTTAGACCCAGCTTTACAGCAATGATAGATTTTTGACTCTGACAGTGACTCTAGTGATCTTTCTGAAGCTATCAAAATGACAGCTGATTATCAATGAATTATCAAGGCAAGAAAATGCTAGCAAAGATGTCTTCACTGACCCCAGCCTCCCCCTCTCCCATTTTTCCCATCCACAGACACTTCTCTACATCCTTCAGGCATTTTTGCTCTTATACATCTTTGACCTAGACCTCACTGTCCTATCTAATCTCAGGAAAGAATCAGGTCTCAGTCACTGATTTCCCAACGTGAATGTAAAGCAAATTATCACCAGCCCCACTACCACTATGAATATTGGTACTAAGTGCTTACTTTGTGCCAGAAACTATGCTAAGTGCATTGTATCTAGTATCTCATTGAGTCTCACAATAACTACATGAAGTAAGTACTATTATGATCTCCAATTTACAGCTAAAGAAATTGAATCAGGGAGAAGCAAAGTAATTTACTCAAGGACAGTTGGCAATGAAACTGGGATTAAATGTAACTCAGCAAATCTAACCTCAAATTCAAGCTCAAAGCTATTATTCTAGGTCAATATTTCTCAAACACTGGTTAGTATCAGAATCACCTGGAGAATGTGGTTAAAAACAAAAAGGCTCAATCCCTACCCTTCTTCAAGGATCCTGGCCATCTGTGTTCTCTTTTGTAGTTTTCTGGGTTTGACAACCACTGTTCAGTAATTCTAACACTCTCACAGGTGTTGACATTTAGACCTTTTTAAAACAACAGCATGGGGGTGCCTGGGTGGCTCAGTTGGTTAAGCGTCTGACTCTTGGTTTTGGCTCAAGTCATGATCTTAAGGTTTGGTGGGTCCGAGCCCCCCATCGGTCTCTGTGCGTGGAGCCTGCTTAGAATTCTGTCTCCCTCTCTTTCTGCCTCTCCCTCGCTCACACACTTTCTGTCTCTTTCAAAATAAATAAATAAACAACAACAACAACAACAAAAAACAACTGCTGTGTGAAAGCATTTACATGTGGAGTGTCAGACAATATTGAGGCAACTGGGAAACATTAAGAGCAAAGTGAACATCTTCATTTTTTCATGGTCTTTTTTTTTTTTTCCCTACTCTAACTTCTAATCTTTCTCCAAGGGGGCGTTCCATTCCAACATGTCAAAAAGCCTGAAACGAGTAACTCCATTCCTGCCAAAATCATCACATAATTCCAAAGGCTCTTCCCAACATTGAGGGAACTTATGACTTGGAGGGAGACCAAATTCACTCACATGTTTTCATGAACTGCTTTCATCGCTTTTGCCGCAAAGCCCATGTTTCTTAACACCTCGGTGTTGGTGTGTGAGTTTTCCAGGGCTTCTCTCTGGAACTCAATGGTGGAAAGTGTGCCATCAATCTGAGTGAGCTGCTTCTCAAACCTCTTCTTTCTCTTTAGTGCCTGTAATGCAGCTAAATAAGGGAGAAGCCACATTTATCAGCAGAAAGCCCAAGCCACAAACTCAAGAGACATCTGCCCAACACCAACCATAGATTCAGCATTGTCAATCCCTACAGACAATGAGGGTGCCAAACAAAGCTGAGAAACACTAACATCTGCCCTTTCAATCACCTGCAACAACTACTACTCATCAAACATCTTGTTATTCTTTTCTTCCAAAGATCTGGCAAGTGTAAGAGGATGAAAAGTCAGTTTTCATATTTCATAAAATATATCACAGCAGTGTTTCTATCAGTATAGAGTTTTAGGGAAAAGATGGATAAAAATATCTTTTATAGATTTTGAAAGTATGATCCTTTATATGTTTTGGGGAGCTATGATAAGTTTCATGGCAAACAGTTGGAATTGTTAGCTTTTTATTGTCATCAAAGTACATAAAAATCCTATTAATTCCCTTATTCTTCTACTTCCCTTAACTCTGGTATACACCAAAAAGAAATTTTTATTTTCCTTCTTTTATCATTATAAAATAATAAAGGTATTTTGCTAGTATGGAAAAAAATGAATAAAAATCATGCAGTAGAAAAACAAAACTTTAGAGGAAGAAAAGAATCTTAATAACTGTCTATTCTAGCCTGATTTCCTTATTTTAAAGACAAACTAATTGAGATCCAGAGAAGTTATGTGACTTTCTTGAAGGTAGATGGTGAGTGGCAGCTGGAACCCAAACCTAGGTTGATGAGCTTCATGTCTTGCTCTAAAATAATTATGAGCTGTCAGCAAGGTTACATCTAACCATGAGCACCCATGAAATCAACACTGCTAGAGTAAAATTCAAGAATTAGTAGCAAGCTGGTGAGAGAAAGAAATGTTGCCTTCAGAAAAATATCCAAACATCCTCCCATCAGCTCTTAAACAAAATACCCACTTCATTTGAAAATCACAAAATCACAAAACTTAACGAAGTTTTGACTATGGCACCCTCCCCAAAATAAGACCCTAAAATATGAGCTTTAATAAGACATTTAGGGAACGTGCAGGAAAAGAGAAGCAGAAGGATGTTAATATAAAGATAATTAAATGGAACTGACAAAAGAACTCAAGTAGCTTTATGGTTTCAGAGAGAAGCATGTAAGTTATTGCCACAGAGATTTTTAAGAAAAGGCTCTCTTCTAACTCTGTTTTCGTCAATTCATTCTTGTAATCCCAACAGATTTAGTTTGCTTACTCTATGCTTTTTGTTTGGTACACAAAGACTCATAGTCATTATAGTTTGCTAGATTTTACTGGCTATCAGTGTAAAATATTACTGTCTGTCCCATTTAAATCTTTTTGCTCTAAATTCCATTTTGCTTTATATTAATGTTTCAGCTTTCCTTTTGTTACAATTTGCCTGTAATAATTTTATGGGGACCTATATTTCATAATTGTTTTCTATTTGCTCTTTTTTGGTATACCTATTTCAAATAGCATATACTTGGATACGTAGTTTGTGTGACTGTTTTCAACCATTCATATAGTCTCCTTTAATATAAGATTTTAACTCATGTTTATTTATTGTGATAACTGGTATCTAATATCGTCTTTCTATTATCATCTTTTTTGTGTTTTCTGTTATATTTTTGTTTACTTTTTGCTGTCTTTTCTTTATGTATATTGATCAGTTTTTTTTGTTCATTTCCCCCCTTTAATTTGTTAGACCATTATATATACTAAATGTATTCCCCTAAGTATGCTCTTATATTTAAAATATACACATACAGGGCACCTCGGTGGCTCAGTCGATTGAGTGTTTGACTTCAACCCAGGTCATGATCTCGAGGTTCATGGGTTCAAGCCCCACATCTGTCTCTGTGCTGACAGCTTGGAGCCTGCTTCAGATCCTCTGTCTCCCTCTCTCTCTGCCCCTCCCCCACTCATATTCTCTCTCTCTCTCTCTCTCTCTCTCTCTCTCAAAAATAAATAAAATTTTAAAAATTTTAAAAAATTAAACTATACACATACAATTAAGTTTTCTATGTTGAAAATTAATCAAAATTTATAATTTATTGTTCACAAATAAGATTCATTGCTCACCCCAGACCTTCCAATGTTTGATTAAAATAATCTTCAGTTTTATTAGTTACAGATGATTACTGGTTGTTTTACTATCCTTTCAATTTTGAAGGAAACTTAATTCTTAACAATTGCATTAAGTTTGACAAACACAATTTCAACAGTTTACAATAAACTATAGAATTTGCTGGCTTAATTCCTTACTATTGCCTCTTGTATCCTACATCATCCTTTCACGGAGTATTTGTACTTTACTAGAATAAATCTTAAAGGTTTTTTTTTTCCAGAAAGGTGCACAGATATGAATTCTCTAAATACCTATAGGCTTGAAAACGTCTTCATTTTGTTTCAAACTTGAATAATAGTTTGGATTTTTTATAGAACTCTCAGTTCAAAATATTTCAAAAATTCTGACTATTCCATTGTCATTAGGTAATCAATATTTGAAAAGTTAGATGACAATATTATTTGTATCCCTTTGTAGAAAATTTGTTAGCTTATTTCCTCTTTGGAAATGTTTAAGATTTACTTTCTTACCTTAGAGTTATGAAATTTCACCAGCCTAGGTGTAAGCATGTGCCTTTTATTTTTTGCTTCTCCCAACTAAGCATTCAGTGGGGTTTTTTTTATTCTGAAGAATTAAGTCTTCCTTCAGTTGGGGAAACTATATGCTTAAATTTTTTTTTTTATACTTCTTTCACCAAACCATTCTCTGTTTTCTCTCTTTTGAAATCTCTATATGATGGATGTGGGATTCCTTGGCTCTATCCTTCAATCTG
Organism: Acinonyx jubatus; assembly: GCF_027475565.1. NCBI lineage: Eukaryota > Metazoa > Chordata > Mammalia > Carnivora > Felidae > Acinonyx > Acinonyx jubatus. Next base: position 52,539,616 of record NC_069394.1, read on the forward strand.
TTAGTTTATCTCTTTTTGTTCTATGTTCTAGGAGAATTACTTAACTTTATATTCTGGATTACCAATTAGTCTTCAGCTAGATTTATTCTACATTTTACCCTTTTGTTTATTTATTTTTAATTATGCTTTTTAACTTCTAAGAATTTTTTTCTTCTAGCTACTCATTTTTATGGCAGCCCATTCTTGCCTTATAATTCAATAGCCTCTTGAATCTCCCTGAAGATACCAAAACAAGTTTTGTGTTAACATGTCTTATTTCCTACATCATCTCTTTTCTCTTGAGTTTGGTTGTTTGCTTATCTTAACCCTTCTCTTTCTTGCAATTATCTTTCACTGAATTTCTTCTGAGTCTGTGTTAAAAGCTCATATTTATAAATGAAAGACTAGAATAGTTAGTATAAATAGCTGGGCCTCTTGTAGTTACATAAGTGTGTTTTCCCGTGAGGCCTCTCTCTTGAAAGGCAAGGCTGCCCAAAGCTCTGCAAAAGAAGTGGGTGTGGTATGCCATCAGGCAGGTTTCCTTCCATGGGAGGGAGCAAGTAGACAGGCTTGACAAAGAAAGGCTTTATTTTAGGTGTGGAACATTGTTCTATATTTCCCTGGTAAGTGGTAATTTTCTTCCCCCACGCCTCCCTGCCCACCGTGGAGGTCCAGGGTTATCAGGCTCTGCTCTGCTTCCCTCTCCAGGTGCAACATCACAATTCAAGTCCCTGCTGAACAGTGCTTACACGTCATTCATGAAAGAGTTTTATTTGTTTAACCTGTCCTTTAGGAAAGAACTAAAACAATTTTTAAAAAATTACCTGGCATACAGACCTTTCTATGATATTACACAATATCACCCTGTACAGAGGCTTATCACATTAATGACCAGAGCTGTGTGAAAGTTTTCCCCCCAACATGGGGAGAATTACCAGTTGGTGCTCTGTACTAACACTGCGTGTGGATCCATTTCTACTTCTACATTTATCACACTGCATTATAATTATTTGTAAAACCTTTTCTACCCCACTTCCACTACACCAGTCATAAGCCCTTTGAAGAAAGATGTAGAATCCTATTCTCCTGTTTCCCCAGTTCCTGGCCCATGGCCAATAAAATACATAACAAAAACTAACTTTGAGTATTTGTTACATGCCAAACTGCTGCTAAGTGCTTTGTGTGAATTATGCCATTAACTCACAAAAACTCCAAGAGTAGGTACTATTATTGACCTACTTTACAGTAGATAAAATGAATGAGTATTAAATAAATAAACTTGACAATTTTGTGTACACGGTATAATGACAGCATGGCATAATAGAAAAAGTATGGCCTTCAAGGCCAGAGTGAGACTTCTTCTTCCATAGATACATACGTCTGGGTAACACACTTGCTTTCTTTGAGCTTCAGTTTGCTGTTCTGCAAATGGGGATATAATCACCATGATGCTAGGTGATTGTCTTAAGAATTAGGGATAATTTATGGAAAACACCTCATATAGTGCCTATGCAAGGTAGACACTTAGAAATTACATATTATCATTACTAATAGCAATATATAACATTCATTAATTTATGCAATTGTGTATCTTATTTCTGAGACCAATGAGCAAGAAGTTCCCTGGCTTTTTTGCCATAACTCACCATAACCAGAACATAATACTAGAATACATTTAAAAATCTTAGAAATATCAGAAAATCTTAGGAAGCTAAACTTCAAATACACATCTCCACCCAACATACCCAGAAATGGAATGTTCCAAGTATGTCTCCTCCCTATCTTCTTGGGCTGGTTCAGTGTCTATACTTATTTGGAATATAACTGGTATCCATCGGCCCAAAAGCATTTTCCTTTTTTTTTTTTAAGAAAAAATTTAAAGTTCTCTATTAAAAAATGCACTGTGTTTCCTAGTTAGAATTTTAGAATACTTAGAATACTTAGAAATTTTAGAATTTTAGAATACCTAGTTAATTTTAGAATACTTTCTGAAAATAAAAAAAAATGCAATTTGATATAAAGGATGAGACTTTGGAGTCACTAGAGTTACATTTTAATACTACTCTACCAATTAATAACTGTGCATAATAACCTTGGTGTGTGACTTAACTCTTAAGTGATGTTCCCTACTTGGGTAATAATAATAGTAACAACAATAATATGTAGATGACAATAGAACATTGTGCACTGGAGTCAAGTTGCCTACTTTCAAACCTAGGCTCCATCTATCCATACCTATGTGACCTATGTGCAACATAAGTTGCTTATTGGAAAATGAAGATATAACTCATTCAGTGGTGAAGGATTAAATGAAATAACATATACAGAGTATTTAGTGCAGTGCCTGACACATCATGAGTGATTACTAAATACAAGGGAGCTTCATAATCGTCATCTCCTTCACAGGATTGTCAGAACCATATGGTGGGAGCCACATGGTATAATGCCCAACTTTGCAAATGGTTGTTGTTAATAATAATGAGTTCTGGCTTGGACACAATTTTAAATGCCTATGTTAACATATGGCTTCTGACCTTCAAAATACTCGGGAAAAAATTTGAAAATTCACTAAGAGTTCAGATCTCAACCTATACTTTAATTCCCATACCACACACTACAGATTGGCCTACACCAGTGTTCTAATCTCAGAGGGACCCAAGCAGGTAATGAAAGTTAAGTGAAGCAGAGAGAGGTTAGGGAGAAAGGCCTTTTTTGTTTTCTCACCTGTGAGAGAGAAAAAGATAGAGGAATATTAGTCTATATGATAAGAAATAGTACAAGAGCGATAATAAATGGCAGTGGACCCTGACCCCTGCATCAGGGAGTCAACAGCAAGAAGCAGGGACTCTGGTGACCAGCAGAGCATAAACCTTACTGGAAGCCACACTGCTGAGCTCCAGTCCACCGTGACATGCCCAGCCTTCCACAAACTCAAAAGAAGCAAGAAATCTGGATTTGCATGCAAAATCCTCCAAATTTAAAAGCTGATTCACATTTTTCCAAACACCTTGTGTGAGCAAACCCAGTGATTTCTGCATGGCTGGATCTGGCCCCAGGACGCCTGACACTTGCTGTGACTTCTGCCTGGCACGGTACGCTTCTCCCAAACACTAAGACAAGAGGCTTATGTTCCAAACGCCAAGAAGTGTATGTGAGGAGTCTCCCCGTGAGCTTGCACAGGAAATGATGATGCCTCAGACCCACCATGAGTTAGACAGGCTTTGATTTTGTTTTCTAACACATGATTTGGGGAAAAAAAACAGCTGCATATTTTTAAAGACATGGAACAAATACTGCAAATTAAACTTTGCTCCTGATTTGGCAAAGAAGGACGTTTTTAGAGCCATGTAATTTAACCGGTATAGAAGGTGCAATTCAATCTTCCAACTCCTGTATGTGCTTTTAAGCAGCTGGTGAAACCTGTATAACATTCTTTCTAAAACAAAGGGATCTACTATATTCCTTTGCAGTGGAGAGACAGCCAGGAGTTTTGTCTCTTCACTTAACAGTGACGTTCCTTCAGCAATGGAGATACAGAACCGTGACCTGTATATTCTGCTGCTGGGAGACACAGCAAGAGTTACTACAGCCCATTCAGGACTGCGGCTGAAATTTAAGAATTACTCACTTGAACCAAAACTCCACTAGCCTTAAGCAACTTTACTCAACTACTACTTTGCCAGAGGAGGAAGGCTTCCAGTCATCTATGAAAAACAACTAAAGACAGAAAAAAGTTACAGTTTCATTGTTCGTATAATGTACAGGGCATCGTGGTTGTAAAGGTCAGTCTGTTCTTCACTCATTCGGAGTGCACAAATGTGTGCATCGCTAATCCACTAGTTTGCAAAAAAGGAAGAACATTATAGAAACCATCATATCCAGTGACTATAGACAAAACTGTTTGTGAAATATGAAGCTGCATTATGACAGCTCTTCTCTCTACCAGGAATGGATGGTCTTTAGAGAAGGCCTAAAAGACCGGGCTTGGAAGAGAAATCCCAGAGAGTGCTGAAGATATACATGTCCTATCAGATGAAAGGCTAATATCCAAAATCTATTAAGAACTTATCAAACTCAACACCCAAAAAATAAATAATCCAGTTAAGAAATGGGCAGAAGACATGATCAGACACTTCTCCAAAGAAAACATACAAAATGGCTAACAGACACATGAAAAACTGCTCAGCATCCCTCATCATCAGGGAAATAGAAATCAAAACCACAAAGAAATACCGCCTCACACCTGTCAGAATGGCTACCTAAAATTAATAACTCAGGAAACAACAGGTGTTGGCAAGGATGTAGAGAAAGGGAACCTTCTTACACTGCTGGTAGGAATGCAAACTGGTGCAGCCACTCTGGAGAACAGTGTGGAGGTTCCTCCAAAAGTTAAAGATAGAACCAGCAACTGTGCTAATAGTGCGTGTGTCAGAGGGCACACACCCCAATGTTTACCGCAGTGCTATCGACACTAGCCAAACTATGGGAAAAGCCCAAATATCCATCAACTGATGAATGGATAAAGAGGATGTGGAATATATATACAATGGAATATTGCTCGGCAATCAAAAAGAATGAAATCTTGCCATTTGCAACACTGCGGAGTGTTGCAATACACTCAGAGAAAGACAAATCAGAGAAAGGCTCCATCAGAGGAAGACAAATATCATATGATTTCACTCATATATGGAATTTAAGAAACAAAGTATATGAACAAAGGGGAAGGGAAGGAAAAATAAAATAACAGAGATGGAAGCAAACCATAAGAGACTCTTAAATATAGAGAACAAACTGAGGATTGCTGGGGGGGTGGGGTGGGTGGGGGAATGGGCTGAATGGGTGATGGGCATTAAGGAGGGCACTTGTTGTGATGAGCACTGGGTGTTGTATGTAAGTGATGAATCACTAAACTCTACTCCTGCAACCAATACCACACTATATGTTAACTAACTTGAATGTAAATAAAATCTTGGAAAGAAAAAAAAGAGATACATGTCACACATAATTTGTCATGTCCTCTTTTGCTTTTAACTAGGAAGTATCATAATCATGTTGTTTTACTTGAGAAACTTTAAAGTAAGCCCTGTTCTTACTCACATACAAATCATTTCATTAATTAAATAATACTTTCTATTTATGTCACCTTGTTTTAGTTCTTGAAAAACACAGTCTGAATAAGCATCCTGATAAGTACAAATGGAATAAAAGCAAAATGTTTCTGTTCAAAGTCACAGGTTAGATAGAAAGTAGCTGGGAGAATACTAGAAAATTCCAAGGTTCGTTTGGCCAGGACCGCCCCATTATGAATTTCCCTGGCCTTCTTCAGTTTAAAAAAATATTCTTTGTCCACTCATTTCAGCCGCTCCACAAGTATATACTGTAGATCTACCACACTGCAGGGAAAAGAAATGAGGCTATAATCTCAGAGGATGCAGATATGAAGTGGGCATTCAAACAGCTATTCATCAGTGAACAAGCATTTATTAAACACCCACTATCTTACAGAAATTGTGACCACAGATACTAACATGTGTAAGTTACATTTCAAGTAGCAGAGGAGACATAGAGGGAGAATGACAAGAGACATGTACAAGGTAGAGTGGATGCGCAGAGAAATGTACACACTCTCCCTGGAGGGTGAGGTCAGACATCAGAAAGGAGGCGATGTAAATGAAGTCACAGTAACAGTCTACACTTATAATCACCCACACTAGTCAGGAAGGCACATGAATGATAAAGTGTCACACAAAGGATTCCTCCTAGCCCCCAACCTTCTTCCTGATGCAAATCTCCTACTAAACCATGTGAAGTTTCTGGCAGAGATATATTAGAAGCTGGAATCTATAAACCCCAAAATACAGCAAATCACACCGGCTTGCCACATTAGGTGGGTCTTATAAGCAACCTCCATATTTTCAGAGGTCTCACCAATAGTAAATGTCATCAGGACATAAGCTGATGAAAGGACATTTGCAAGTGGGATACTGCTGTAAGCAAGCCAGTAATGTTGGAATGAATTTTATATAAAAAACAAGAGAAATGGTGATTAATATTATAAAGTATAAAAGATTAGAAAGTGGATAATTAGTGCCCTCTTCCATCTCCAGAAAGATAGGAAATGGGCAAAGGATATTAAAGTTATTTTCCAACAGAAATGATGCTACTCTCCTCTTTCTAAAAAGCTCACAGCTTCTTTTGGAGATGAAGCAGTTCTTACCGCCAGGACGTTACACAAGAGATTCTTAAATCTGAGAGTGAAAGGTCATGTCCAAAAAGTGCTATCAGCCTTGAGTTGCCAAAAAAAGGAAGAAATGCTTGCAGAAGACTCATTTTGAATATCCACTGAAATTCTTATCTCTTATAATTAATTGCTTCAGAGGTCAACTGCCAAGCAAGTCGAATTAACCTGCTATTGGAACAACATACCAATGTAGTAATTAAAATGTACTTGATATTCCTTGTAAAAATCCAGTTACTGTTTGACCAGGCAGAATATATAACTAATTGAGTGGATGAGTTTTCTACCTGCCACTAGTATTATTAGTAACCTCACGCACTGGTAACCTCTATGAGCTTGCTATTGCCTAGAATGTAGGGAAAACAGTATGAATATGAAACCAGCAAATATTAAACAGAAAAACTCAGAAATAGCTGATTATGATTAATTCTACAGGATAAGCACATGTACCTATAGATGAAATTCTATATTGCATGTGTATATATGTATACATGTATACAGATGTGCATATATCTGTATATACATGTGTACATGTGTGCACAGGTGTTTATATTTACATGTATGTATTTGTGTATGAATATGTGTATGTATATGTATAACATAGTTTACTTGTAGCATATTCCTTGCTCACATGATGTGCCAGTATTTCCTACTACTGTGTCCGTGATTTGCAGGTGCTCCTGAGGACCAACAAACTATATCTGTATAGTGCCTTTCAGCTCTCACTGTCTAGGATTCTATGATTATTCCCTTGGGATCCTAAGATCAACACATCTTGAAAAACATATAGCTCCTATCCTTAAGATCACTATTTCTATTTGAAATTCTTTATGAATAGGTTTACCTTGCAATTGGTGATGAGCTGCACTATTCTTTAACTTTTCAAGTGTAAGTGGGAGAACGATGCTCAACAAAGGAAGATAGTTTACTTAAATACAATTTTTCAAATTGCTTACAAAAAGATAAGCCAAAGGCTCTTACATATGTGATCTTTAATATGTATAAATTGGTTTAACATAATAATAGCATTTTTTCTTGCTGCGGTGAACAAAATATAAATTTTAATTAGGATAATATCTTTGTTCAAACTCCAAGGCTATATTCACTTTCACTTACATGTACTAAATATATGGCAACAAATGGTCATGGGGGGCACGCCTGGGTGGCTCAGTCAGTTAAGCAGCTGCCTTCGACTCAGGTCACGATCTCGTGGTTTGTTAGTTCAAGCCCCACGTTGAGCTCTGTGCTGACAGCTCAGAGCCTGGAGCCTGCTTCGGATTCTGTGTCTGCCTCTTTCTGCCCCTCCCCTGCTCACACTCTGTCTCTTTCTCTCTCTCAAAAACGAATAAACACTTAAAAATTTTAAAAACAAAAGACCTTCAAATTAAAAAAAATTGGTCATGGAATTAGCACTGCTCACTGAGAAAGGCCTTTTGAACAATGTAACTGCTAAAGCAAATAAGACACACCTGTAACAGATATGTAGCATATCGCACTGCGTGAAAGAATCAAAGGGATTCAACAGAAATTCATGTTTAAATAGAGAATGAAGTATCAAAAGTGTTCAGTATTTGGTTGCATAATTATATTCTTCTAAATTTATATGAAAGACAAACATAAAAGTATAAACTTTATTTCATTTAAGCCAGGTGGCTAACATTCAATTTTATTTAAGTTTTTATTTATTTTATTATTTTTAATATTTATTTAGTTATTTATTTTGAGAGAGAATGCATACCTGACAGTGGGGGAAGGGCAGAGAGAGAGAGAATCCAAACAGGCTCTGTGCCTGGAGAATAATAATAAAAATGACTATTCCATAATATATAATGCTGCTCCAAGTTCACAAAGGGGGAAAAAAATAGATGTAGTTACATAACACAAGGAATGGTACCAATTACCCTACAAGAAGTAGCTACAAACTGGTGATGTTGACATCACCAAACTGTCAACATCTGTGCCATGGATCCTTGAAAGAATCATTCTAGAAGAGAAACACCCTACACTCCAGTTTCTGGGAGATTAGAAAAGAAGACAATGATAACTAGAAGCCAATATGAGCTCCCAAAGATGAAAAATACCAAAGTAATGTCATTGGCTTGTTTTCTTTGGGTGACTAGATGCTGACTCAAGGAAAAACCACAGACCACCCACTAGCCTTCTAACATTATGCACATCAAAATCAACCAGAAAGCCTTGAATATCACAATCCTAAACTTATCCCAGATTTCTTGAAACAGAATCTCCTGATGTGGCATTTTAAAAAGCTCTCCAGGTAAATCTGATGAAGCTATCAGTTCATAAATGGGCATTTGTGAAGCAGAGTATATGCATATAGTTTGGTTTCAGGAATAGAACCCACAAGGTATACTGAAGCATCCTTAGGGGAAAGAGAAAAAAATGGAGAAAAAAGATGATATGGGCTAAAAATGTAGATCAGGTCTATTTATAGCTAGATAAATAACTGAATTCATTGAGCGTTGATCTGTCAAATTGGTAATCATGCCTTAGCCCAATATTAGATGAAACATTGTTACTGTAATGCAGAGGTATCCTGGAATGAAATCTTTAGAGGCATGCCATGAGGCTCTGTCCTTGGGTTCTGTCTTATTCAATATATTTTAACAAAGTCTTTGTCAGGGAGGAAAAAAAAAAAAGCCTACTGATCAAATTTGCAACCAGTTCAACTAAAAGAAATAGCTCACATATAAGACAATAAAATTAGAATTTTAAGACTTAATTAAAAATAAGATGATATGTAACAAATAAATGTAAAATACTGAATGCAAGCTTAACACATTGATTTAAATGGGGAGAGGATAAATCTGGCTGGGACTTTTAACTCTGAATCCACTGGGGAGAAGCAACTGATCTACCTATGAAAAAGCATATGCAAACTGAGGCAGTATTAACAGAATAAAGGAGATAAAAAGCCCAGGGCATTCTGCCACTTGTACCTAAGTGTGTGAATAAGGGCGTAGGTCCACTAGGATCCCTGCCAGGGCTCAGAGCGGGGAAGGCAGGTAGTACGAAAGTGAGAAGTTCTAATACCACAACTTCAGTGAATAGGCTCCCAGGGCTGGTTCAGATGTTTTAGTTTCCTCCACCATGGAATGAAAGCCCAGGAGAAGCTCCTGAGGTGGGAGAGAAACTGGGGGGGAAAATGGAGGAAGGGTCACATTTCCATTGATCTATGTTTGCCAGAAGAGAGAAGACCAGTTGACTGGAGAAAAAGACCTGACCCCTATGTGGGTGCTGAATGCCCCAGGAATAAAACTCTTTCTTTTCTCTGGTGCCAGAATACACAGGGTATGGTACAAAATATCAAATAATCAGAGGAATGCAGAACACTTTATGATGGTGCTTGGTTGTAATTTGAATATTAGAGAACTCTGAGACCCTTCAAAAGGATTATGGAGTAGTATGCACTTCCCTAAAGAAAACAAATTCAGATGGCGAATGAGGATCTGTCAAAGCTTTGGAAATGTTTCTTCAGCAGTCAACAGGAGGGAGGTAGGTAGAAATTTCTCATCTGGGTCTCGGGGTGATGGAGGAGGAAAGAAGAAACAGGAGGAATGTTGAGGGAAGAAACAGAGTAGAGAATAGAGGCTTCCAGCTTAGCAGCTCATTGAACAATAAACACGTCCTATGTTCCCAAGCTGTAGTCGGCATCAGAATCATTGAGTTATCTGTTCAAAGTTCAGCTTTCTGGGCACTACACTCGACATACTAAATGTGAATTTTGAGGGGGTCCTTGTGAGTCTACATTTTGACAAACATCCTCAAAGAATCCTCACGTAGGTGATCTGAGGGCCACATTTTGAGAAACTCTCTTAAGAAAGGAGGTCACAAGGTAAGTAATATCTCTCAAGGGAGCTCCCATCCATCAGGGCCCTGCATTCTGTATCAGTCTCGTATTACATGAGCCATGCATGCTCTTGCCCTCACTACTTTGGCAAAAAAAGCTGACACACAGCTGACACAGATGTGATTCTTTTTATACAGAAGTCCTTCTGGTCCCTCGTGTCTGAGATTGCAGAATTCAGCTCCATGACAACTATATAATAAAAAGCAAACTCAAGAGCCCCAGGAGGTTCATACACTGGGCCAAACCAGTGGGATCGTGCATGCGCCCCAACTCCAAGGAAGACCAAGTCTCAGTCATGACTCTGGAAGCAAATTCATCCTTGGCAATAAACAGTACAGGCTTCAAAGTGCGCTGGCTCACTCAAATAAAAGACTCTCTGCCCTAGGGTCCCATTCACCAAACAGATACCTGATGAAGAGGTAGAATGGCCTCAGAGCCAAGTTTCCCTGGAATCATGTGTAATGATACTGAGGAGGGATTGTGGCCAAATTTGCTCCTTCCTAGTCTCCACCTTTCATCTCTATCTGCCCACTTCCCACAGCCTGAGGCCTGGGGATAATCCCAGACTGGATCCGTATCTCTCCACATAATGATATATTTGAAGTTCCTGCTCAGCTTGGGACAAGGTGAGCAACAGAGCCAGGCTGGGGGGAGAGGAATGAGAGGCACTTAGGGTACAAATTTAAGGGGGCACTCACTCTCAAGGTCACCATAGACCCGGTCCTGGTTAGCAAACCTCAGCACAGTAAGGGGTGACTGAGGAAGTGACTGAGGAAGGTGAAGTTGAAGAACAGGAGACACAGAGAAATGGCTAATGTCCTCAAATACATGAAAGGTCTTCACATGGCAGATGGAGTAGATTTATTCGAAGTTATTTCAGAAGACAAAATTTGAGGCAGTAAGTAGAACTTAGCAGGAAGCCAATTTCAGCTTTAAAAAAAAAAAAAATGCTACTGTTATCACAATGACTGATACTTATAGAGCATTGAATTAAGGACTTTACACAATAATGTCATTTATCCTCACAACCGTGAACATCAATCTTATCCTTGCCATCGATAGGCCTCATAAATGGTGTAAGGTCACACAGTGTCTAAGTGGCAAGGCAGAGCTAGGAATCAAACCCAGGTTTGTCTGCTTTGAAGCCGAACTCCTAACTAAGACACTAAGTTACTCTCTATCAAATGTGTAAAAACTGGATCATGACCTTACATTTAAGCACATTATAACTATGGCCATCTCTTAGGGATATTATTTTCTAAGAGACCTCATAAGGGAGGTTAGAGTAGTGACCCCTCATGGGATGGAGCCCTGCATCAGGCTCTATGCTGACAGCACAGAGCCTGCTTGGGATTCTCTCTCTCTGTACCCACCAAAATAAAAAAAATAAATAAACGTTAAAAAAAAAAAAAAGAATATCGACCCCTAAAGTGTTCCACCAGACCAGTGTGGCAGGAAGGCGGTTGCAGTATGCTGAGATACAGATTCCTTCAGCTACAGAGGCCATAGCCTGGGGCGTCAAGAGTCCCCAAGCTGTTAGCCCCTGGTTATCCCAGTGAAGCACACAAATACTATCAGTGTCATAGATGTCCATATAGATGCCATCATGTGAAAACAGGAAGCATTCAAGACGAAAGGACCTTGTATTTCTAACTCATTAACATTACTATAGATTTAAGTTACTCATCCTTAAGCAGGCACTTTTAAAAATATTGATGACTGAGCCCCACTCTATTCAATTATATCAGAATCTATGGGTGTGGGACCTGGGCATCAGGGTGACTTAACATTAAAAACTGCTCCAACTGGAGAGTGTGATGCTAAGTGAAACAAGCCATACAGAGAAAGACAGATACCATATGTGTTCACTCTTATGTGGACCCTGAGAAACTTAACAGAAACCCATGGGGGAGGGGAAGGAAAAAAAAAAAAAGAGGTCAGAGTGGAAGAGAGCCAAAGCATAAGAGACTCTTAAAAACTGAGAACAAACTGAGGGTTGATGGGGGGTGGGAGGGAAGGGAGGGTAGGTGATGGGCATTGAAGAGGGCATCTTTCGGGATGAGCACTGGGTGTTGTATGGAAACCAATTTGACAATAAATTTCATAAAAAAAATAAATAAAAACTGCTCCAGATGATAGGGCTCAAAACAGAAAAATTGAGCCACCTGGGTGGCTCAGCTGGGTGAGCGTACAACTCTTGATCTTTTGGTTGGTGGGATTCAGCCCTAAGTGGGGCTCTGTGCTGATAGCATGGAGACTGCTTGGGATTCTCTCTCTCCCTCTCTCTCTGCCCCTCCCCTGCTCAAGCTCTCACGCTCTCTCTCTCTCTCTCCCAAAATACATAAATAAACTTTAAAGAAAGAAAATAAAAAAGAATAAAAGTTAGTGGTATGTAAAAAGTTTGCTTTTCCATAAAGGAGATTACCAGCTATGAAGCAGGGGTAATCTACATAAACTGCATCAAGTAATCTCAGACCTCCTAAAATTTATTTTTATTTCTATTTTTTTAAGTTTATTTATTTTGAGAGAGGGGTGGGGGGAGAGAGAGAATGAGAGGGATAGGGGCAGAGAGAGAGGTAGAAAGGATTCCAAGCAGGCTCTGTACTGACATAGCACAGAGCCCAATGTGGGGTTCAAACTCACAAACTGTGAGAGCATGACCTGAGTCGAAATAAAGGGTTGGATGCTTAACCATCTGAACCACCCAAGCACCCTCAGACCTAAAATTTCAACCAAATTATAAATCTTGCTCCAAGTGTTAATCTTAAAGATCAACAGGGCCTTGAATATCATGGGTGTTGCGAAAACAATTTGGTGGTGCACATTCAGGTTCTTTTTGGTAGATTATGGTAACTACCAAAGAAGTTTGAGGTGAGAATTAGCTATGCCTGAACAACCTTGGCATAAGATACAGTGAGAGCAAGTTTCAGACTAAATGCTGCATAAACAAACATACACCGCAAGCAGGCAAAAACTCAGGATTCCATGAGTTCAATGAAGTCCCAAGTGTATGTCTCTTCAGGGCCTCCAATATACCTTGTATGAAAGGCTCCCTGAAGGCAGTAACATCCCCTAGTAAGGTGCTGTGCCCTGTGGGAGGTGCGCTGGGGCAGAAATACACGTGATCCAAGGACTTTTTTTTTATGTTTGTTTGTTTGTTTGTTTATTTATTTATTTATTTATTTATTTATTTATTTTTATTTTTGAGACAGAGAGAGGCAGAGCATGAGCAGGGGAGGGGCAGAGAGAGAGGGAGGCACAGAATCCGAAGCAGGCTCCAGGCTCCACACTGTCAGCACAGAGCCCGACGCGGGGCTGGAACCCACGGACTGCAAGATCATGACCTGAGCGGAAGCTGGACGCTTAACCAACTGAGCCACCCAGGCGCCCCAACACGTGATCCAAGGACTTGACATGGCACTGATCTGAGATCAAGCCTCAGGTAGCATTCTAAGTTGGTTATACCTCTAGTAGATTCTTACCACCTGTTCTTACATTGGGAAGCAAGGAAGTGTCTCAAACTATTTTATTCAATCCACACATTTAGGATATCTATAATTTCCCCAATGAGATCTCATTTCTAACATTCATTGCGCTAATTTAAAAGTTACTCATTTTACCCATAAAACCCACTTTTGACATTCAGAATGCTGGCAAAGCTTCTGTTGTAGAGAAATAGATTACTGAAGAATTTGTAGTCGCTAGGAGTGTGGTTCTTTCTGATACAATGCTAGCTGACCAGCCATGTCTAGAAGTAAAACTTTACTGCACATACATTATATCACTCAGGTTATAATGTAAACTACAGCTCTTATACCACAATATACGGCCCTGTATTATATACAGCCTTGTATAGCACAAGGTCCATTTTGTACTAATTATATTGGGCCTGATTACACTATGTGTGTGAAAATATTTCTTGGTAGCTAATGGAAAACAGAAACTATTGTGTATATGAAGCTATCTGGTTTATTTGGAAGATGCTGATATTGACAGGGTTTCTGATGCAGAGGCCCGTGAATTCTTTCCATAGTTTAGAGTACAGAAGAACTCATGCTAACTCCCCTGTTTCTACTCTCAGGATCACTGTAAAATCAGGTGTGGGCTAACACCAGTGAAGTTTCCAAGGATAAATGACAAAGAATAAGTGAATTTTCAAACCCCAATTGATTATTTGCACATAATACTTGCATCTGTAACTTCTCTGATTTAAGAAAGTTATATTGATGCTCTTAATTAATGTTGTCTTTAATTATGGGGGTGGGTCTTTATATAGTCAACCTGTAACGCACTTTAGTGCATTACCAATTGGAGACCATTTCTGAAAAAAAAATCAATAAAACCTATATTATCTTACATTTTTTATCTTCTGAAAGCAAAACCTACATTTTCACCACTTCTTAAGAACAGATGTTCGATTTTTAAGATTTTTTAAACCAGTATTTACTGAGCAACCACTGTATATAAAGCGATATACAGACCCAAAAGGATGACAGACAGAAAGACATCCCTTGACAGACGTTATGCAAATTTCAGAGTGCACATCAAACTGAAGAGGAAGAGCAGAGAAACAGAACTACCAATGACTTTTTAGCAAGCCATAATGGCATGGTATTCTCTTTAGAAATTGCCATTTAATAGCTTCCCAAAGTATTTTCAGACATAAAGTAAAAATAGAAACCAGCATTTAACTCTAAAACAGGCTATAATGTAGACGAAAGTTATATGCAGTAGCAGAGAAAAATGAAACTTGGCCGTTTTATCGTTGGTAATAAGTGGACACAAATGTATCAGGCACATTTTTATGGGAAGCAGCAGAGTTTTTCAAGGTCAACTCCAGAAGACATTATTCCTTTCCTGCATTAAACAATGGCAGCATCATTCAGGGCTAAGTAAATCTTCCCAAGGCTTTGTTATGACTAAAGAAGCCTGACTTGCGGATACAAGTTCAGGGTTAGGTGGTGGACACAGTTCTGTATTACCGCTTCTGTTTCTGAGGTGGCCATTACAAGACCACTTCCATTTCTAGTGTTACCACACCAAATCACTTCAGCTTCTCCCTGGGCTTTTATATATGTGCTGTTTAGGTCTATTCTCTATAAAGAGAGCAGTACACTGAAGAAACCAATTAACTCTGGACAATAACAAGGGTTCAAGGTGTGACAGGAGCACCAAGAATCATTACTGGTTCAAAGTCCCTTGTGTGGTAAAAACCAGTAATAAGAAATATAATATTTAATTCCCTGCTTTTTTTAAAAAAAAAAGTAATGTCTCAACTGCACAGCAGCCAACTAAACTTTTCAATGGCTGAGGAGCCAGGTAAACCAGAACATACCAGAAAATACTCCACTAGAGATTTCCATGCAACTTAAAATGTATGATTTGATATTTATAAACACACAGCAGAAAACCTGATATTTGAAGTCTGCAGGGCTGGACTAGGGTAAGTCAGAACAGGAGTAAAATTTAAAGGGTACCAAAAGTTAGTAATCAAGATAAATAATATTTTAATGCAATGTTTTTAAAAATAAAAATCAATACAAAAAATTCATGATGGACAAAACATTACATTTCTAAAAAAAAGAATGTTAAATAAAAAAGTGCTTTATAGGACGACATAAGAGCCAGAGGCAAAAAGAAAAAGAAATCAACAATACCAATTGTCTTTATTTAAAATTTTTGATATTTTGTTCATCATGAGGTTTTTGCATTAATTCTGAACTTTTAAAATATTGCATTAAAATACTGTTCATCTTGATTGGAACTATCTAACATTTTGCTATCTAGGATTATGCCTGGCTCAGCTCACTCCAGTTTTGGCCCTGGGGGGGGGTCAATACCAGTTCCTAGAAAGGCTGTGGGAGCAAATCTGGCCTCCTGGGATACAGGTGCTGTGGGCAGATTTTCCCCCAAGGAAAGGGCTGGGGACAGAAGGGGGACAGCTCACGTCTGCGGCCAGATCCCAAGCCTACCTCGCTTATTCTGCGTGCCGTGCTTCTTGGCCAGGGCGAGTTCTCTCTGGATTCGATTTTCCAGGTACTCTTGTTTCTTGCTCAGCATCTCCTCTGTCTCCCGAAGTCGGGCCAGGGCCTCCTGGGGGCTGGGAGCAGCTCGGCTCTTAGAAGAGCCTCCCCCTTTAAAGAATTTGCCCAACTTGCTCATGGCTGTGGATCTGAGGGGCGAGGGGTCCCGGGAGAGTCTCAGGAGCGCCCGGGGCCGCGCCCGGGGAACAGGTGAGCGAGATCGTCCTCTGGTCTCGGGGGCCCAGAAACTGAAAGGCAGCGCTCCCAGGGAGTCAACAAGCCGTCGGGGGCAGGTGACACACACTCCTGGGCATTTCCTGGCAGCCGGCTGGGCCCCGCCCCTCCGCGCGGTTAGGGCGGAGAGGCCACTGGAGTAGGACGTGGCTGTCCGGTCCGGCGCCGCCCGGCCGTCTGGGAGTTAAGGAAGAGCACAGCAAAGAGTTGAAAAGATTGCCGAGACTGCAACAAAGTTGCCGTTTGATCCACGCTGAGGACACACCTCAGGGGGAAGGACTGCCCCGTTTGTGAATGGCTCCGAGAAAAGCCCTTTTCCAGGGGACTCCAGCGGGGCCTCGAAGTGTGTGATAAGAGCGCTTTACCGACCCAGATTTTTGAAAAGTACTTTATTCCACGTATGTGTTTTTGTTTGTGACTGCTGTGAGCACAGTGTTTCTGTATTCAGATCTCTGACTATTCAGATGTGTTCGTCTAAGTGTATACCGTGTGGGTGTGAGTGTGCAGAGGCACGGGCTTCCAGGACGTTTTTCTGCCACTCGGAGGCAGGTGTGTGGCCAAGCGGCTTCTTCTAGAAGCCACGAGGCTGACTGGGCTTTCCCCTGCAGATGTAGACTCTGGCCAGGTTGATATGTGCCTGGATGCCGGTTGGCATGGGTCGGTTCTGGATCATCCTCACATGGCTTGAAGTGGCTGAAAGGTGGTATTCATCTCTTTTCCTATCTAAGGTCAGGACACAGTGTGTTGCATTCAATTCTGTAATTAGGCGTCTGAAGCTTTCAGTGTGGATGCTGGCATATCAAAACCTTTAATGGAGTGCCATTGTGTTTGGATCTAAGTCAAACATCTTTATGAAGACACCCAAGTAACAAAAAGGAGAGAGGGTCCTAGAGAAAAGAAACGCTCTTCTGTTCATGCTCACCGATCTCAGTCCCATTTATTAGAGCTATAAGCAGAGAGTGGTGAGATGAAAGGACAGCAGTAGGTATTGATTATGGATGATGTCATACAATTGAACACCTGTGCTGAGCATGCTGCAAAGAAGTGGAATATGGAATGGAGTCTCTGTTCTAGTTTTTAAGAGCTAGTATATACTCCCACGTAAGACACCCCTATTTGAGACACATTACCCAACATCATCAGAACCTATTTGTGATGTTAGCTAACCACTGATTGTTAAAGCAGGGGAAAAAAGCATCCATTACTATAACAAAGACACCTTGATACCCAGGATCAATAACCCAATTTTGCCCGCCATTATAGTAACACAGAAGCGGCAGGTTAATCCATTTTATCCAACATTGGTGTAGCCAGCATCAAATTTTGACAAAGAAATACATTTTCACAGGAGGCTCACTCGTGTAGATCTCACACACACCAACATGTGAACATATCATTTTCCAATAACTCCAGCCAGCCACCCCTTATCTTTTCCTGCCTGGCCATGCAAAGCACTTATGGTTGTAACACATATGTTACTATAATTTCATATGAATTATAAACTATAGGAAGTATTCTATCTCATTATTATGTAAATATTTCATGAATATGTCTTGGAACTTACTTTCTTGCTTAGACTCTAAGCCCGATGAGAGTTGAGAAGGAGCATATATTCTGCCACAGTTCCCATTGTTGGTCAGCTTAACCAATCTTTATTAAGAGTATTCAGTATGTAAGATACTAGAAATGCAAGTGTAATCTGCCCTCTAGGAGCTTACCTTCTAGTGACAGTAGTAACAACTGCTATCTTTTGAGCACTTACTATGTGACATGCATACTACATGCATCATTAATAACCACTACATAAACCACACAAAATACGAATTGCTATTTCTGTTTGACAGATAGAGAACCAAAAGCTTAACTGGTAACTTTGCCAGGCTCACACAGGCAGTTAGAGGGTAAGAGAGCTTTATATTTTAAAGCTTATGGTCTTCGCATTATTTACATGACCTTCTTTCCCTCTATATGGCTTGGTCTAGAGGAGAAACACATTAAATATTTATTTAGTTAAATAAAGTGGGGGGGTGAAGAGGCTGGTATGATGCATTAACTTTAAGGGATCCTACAAGCATTAATGAATTCATTGAGGGGTATATTTAAATAAGATCTGTTCCAGTATAGCAAAACATTCCTTTGTGGTTCACTAACAACTAGTTTTTGTTGGGAGAGCACTCAACAAGTGGAACAGAGGACTGAAAGTTATAATGAGGTATTGCTTAATCATTCTTCCATCCATGTTTCATTTAACAGATATTTATAGAGCATCCCTTTGTCCCAGGCATTATGCTAGATGTCAGAGAGACCATTAAGAAAGAACAAGATAGAAGCACACTTGGTGGCTCAGTTGGTTAAGTGTCCAACTTTGGCTCAGGTCAACATCTCATGGTTCGTGGGTTCTCCCCATGTCCGGCTCTGTGCCGACAGCTCAGAGCCGGGAGCCTGCTTTGGATTCTGTGTCTCCCTCTCTCTGTGTGCCCCTCACCCACTCACGTGCACGTGCTGTCTCTCTCCCTCTCTCTCAAAAATAAATAAACATTTAAAATTTTTTTAAAAACAAGAAAAGGAGATATTTTACAGTTTAGGGGAGAAGACAGGAGTTAAGCAAATTATCTCACAAAAAGTAGAGTTTATAAGCTAAAATCCTAGGAAGTTCTATGGAGAACTTAGAAATATAGAGAATTGTAAGAACAAATAATAGAGAAAGCTGATCTTGTCTTAGGAGGGTCAAAAAAAGGTAGCCTGAAAAGGTGATATTTAAGCTGGAATTAGGATGATGAATACAAGTTACCTAGGTTTAGAGAAGGGAAATTGGTATACCAGGATAAGGAATCATTCATTCATTCATCATCTTTTTCTGAGTGCATACTATATACCCAACACAATTCTAGATGCTAGAGATTCAGCAGTGAAGAAAGAAAGATGAAAATCCATGTATTTTTTGCAGCCTACTTTCTAGTTAGGGGAAGATAGGCAATTGAGTAAGTAAGTAATGTACTATTTGTGTTATGCAGGAAAAATAAAGCAGGCAGTGTTAAAGAACTAAAATTTTAGACAATATGTGCAAAAATCTTGAATGTAAAATAGTAGGATTTGAAAGAAGACCAGGGTAGCTGGTGATTACCTTTAAAGGTAGGCAGAATGCAGATCACTTAAGGGTCCACATGATGTGCTAAGCATCTTGTATTTTATGCAAAGAGCAAACGAAAATCAATCAGAAATTAAAACAAAGGACTTAGTCATTAATTTATCATTCAATTAAAAAAATCAATTTTATGCAATTTAATGTGTATGTGGTATGCAAAGCAAGATACACTGAAATTAAAAAGCATTCCCTTCCATTAATACAGAACCTCAATGGGGAAAAGATAATTCTTGCAAGCAAGTAAACCGTCCAAATATATATTAGTGTTTAATCCAGCAGTGGGATATAGAGAATAAATTTTTAAATCAATGATGTGGGAGCTGAAAATAACCCATTTATCTTCATTCAATCCTCACCCTACAAATGTGGTTTCATAAAGAGTTCTCAGCATCTAGTGTATTTTTCATTTTCTAATCTCAATTGATCTCAGTTAATAAGGAGGCTGTTGTTCAAAAGAATGATCTTGTTCAGGATGATTTACCATGGTTAAGATGGCAAAGGAAATTGGAAATTTATAGATCTGTTAAAAAGACCTACATGTCAGGCTAATTGATACATTTTGGCCACTGCTTGAAATTACATCCATTCTTAGAATGCCAAATGAATTCTCTAAAGCAACAGAAGAAGAATTACCCTTTAAACATACTGCAGAATCATCATCAAATAGTTATTTATTAGGCAGCCCAACAAGCATGTGCACATTCTTTTCATCAGCAGTTCTTTTTGTTTCTTAGAACCAAATATTCATTGGACATAATAATCACAATAATGAGTACAAAACTAGCCCTTATGAAAAAATAATAATTTTGCAAAAATAACTTTTATTCCCCTAATTCATAATGAAGATATATGGTGCCTGTGGTTGAGTTTTGCCTGCATAGCTCTTTACCCATGTTTTCCCATATCTCTGTCTATCCTTGATCAGAAAGAAGTTAAAGAATCTAAGGGTTATCAGATTTGGTTATAGAATGTTTTTGATACCAACCACTTAATGAATATAAAATGAGATGTAGCCCTCTGCCTCAAGATCACCCTTATTACATAATCTACCCAAAGGTGATTCTTACACCTCCCTTTATCTCCAGAATTTGGTTATACCTGAGTGCAATCACAAGAGATTTTGTGCTTCATCGAGGAACACACAAATGGTTTCCTTCTCTTCTTAATTAACAATACCTATAGCCTTCCTTTTGTTCAGATCAAAAACCCTGGTCATCCTTCACACCTCCCTTTCTCTCACCTCCATGCAATCCATTTGCAAGCCCCATGTGCTCTAACTCCTACAAAAACCCGGTCACTCGCCACCACCAACACTGCTCCGAGCCACTCTCACCTCTCAGCTATCTCTCACAGACTTCTACCTCACCTCCCTGTGATCATCTTGACCTTGCTGCTATTTCCCTACATTGCAGCCAGAGTGAGCCTGGGTCAGACTCCCCCACCCCAAACTGACTTCCCATCTTCCTTCAGTAAAAAGCCAAGCCCTTTGCAAATGTCTTTAAGTCCCTACAGGGAGTGCTACCTACCCCCACCGTCACATCACCAGTACCTCCCTGTCCACATATCCTCCTCCACTGGCCTCCAGCCACACTGGCCTCCTCCCTCTGGCTGGACTTTAACCAGATGCACTCTCCCTTCAGAGCCTGGGCACTGCTCTTCTGTCCAGAAACCTGACCAGACATTGGTGTTCACTCCTTCATGTTCTGTAGCTCGCCATTTAAGTCTCCCCTACTCAATCCACCCGATTTAAAATTGCAGGCCTCTCCTCTCACCATCCTACTCCTACAGGACTCCTATCCACTTTCCCAGCTTTACTTTTCTCCATAGCACTTACCACTGTCTATCATATGCTGTTTTGATTTTGTTATTCTGTTTATTTTCCACGCCTCTCCCCACTAGAATGCTCCCCATGAGGGCAGGGATCTTTATTTGTTTTGTTTACCAGTGTATTCCCAGTTCCTAGAACAGATCCTGGCACATCAAAGGCTCTATATCATTATTTGCTGAATAAATGAATGAAGAAATATAAGTGATAAAATATTCAAACAGTGATATAAAATATGAAACTATTGGGAAGCACATTCTCTACATCCACTAATCTGTGTCATCATCATTCTGATACAGAAGAGAAAGTATACTTTGAAGCTTCAAATCTCTGAGACCAGTATGCAAAAAAATTTCTGGCCATATTAATCGGGGCAACGGAAAAACTTTGGACAGATGTTGCATCTAGCGTCTGAGAAGGAGGTAACCACTTTCTCATATTTTAAAAATATACTCTAGAAACTAATTCATATTTTAAAATATTTGTTTCCTTTTTTGTTGGTGGGAATTTCAAGGAGTAAAGTTAATAGTAGCTGCTATTACACTTAAAAAAAAAATCTTATAGTTAGCACCCTGCAAGCCAACATAGAGGGACCCTTCCCTTCCAGCTCTGCCTGAGAGGTACGGGTGTCTATTAAGAAATGATTCCCAGGGCACCTGGGTGGCTCAGTCTGTTAAGTGTCCAACTTCAGCTCAGGTCATGATCTCACAGTTCGTGAGTTCAAGCCCTGTGTCAGGCTCTGTGCTGACTGCTCAGAGCCTGGAGCCTGCTTCAGAGTCTGTGTCTCCTCTCTCTGCCCCTTGTGCTCTCATGCTCTCCCTCTGTCTTTCTCCCTCTGCCTCTATCCATCTCTTTCTCTCTCTTTCAAAAATAAACATTAAGAAGAAAGAAAGAAAGAAAGAAAGAAAGAAAGAAAGAAAGAAAGAAAGAAAGAAAGAAAGAAAGAAAGAAAGAAGAAAGAAAGAGAAAGAAAGAAAGAAAGAAAGAAAGAAAGAAAGAAAGAAAGAAAGAAAGAAAGAAAGAAAGAAAGAAAGAAAAAATGCTTCCCCATTTGGGTCTGAAGGGACCTGAAGGGACCTGCTGCTGGGCCAGGCTTGGAAGTTTGGACTTGTTTTGGAGGAAAATAAAGCCTCATGAATGAACAAACAAACAAACAAACAAACTTACAGTGAATTAATAACATGTGAGTATCCAATTTGTGCCAAACAAAATTTAAGTCATTTCAAAATAATTTTATGTATGCTTATGAGGACAACTAAATTACCTCCTAAAGAGTAATTATTTATGAAAATGTTACAAAGTCTCCTTCTGGAACAAACTGTTGCTAAAAAGGCTTGCTTTCCAAAATGCACACATGCATTGCACCCACACACGTGCACACTGGCTGCTGTAATAGTGGTGTGATGGTAGGTCTTGATGGGGGGGGGGGTCTTCACTTCACTCTTTTCTTCAATTCTGCTGATTAAGCCCCAAACGTTATAAGTGCTCTTTTACATAATACTGTTTCTCATTCTCCACCATCCTGTTGCCTTCCTTTAAACCTGCCCCAATCTACCTCTTCCACACTTGAAGTATAAAACCGAGCACAATATTCCAGGTGTTTTTTGACCTGTCAAGCAGAGTGAAACAAGCTATTATGTTGATGTTCCTTGTTGTGAAGATTCCATTTTTATTAATGCTGATTAAGATTAAGAATGCTCTTGGAGGGTCTGTCTGTCAATGTTGATTTGTTCATTCCCTGATTCAGTAGACAGGTATTTTTTGAGGCCTTACCATGTGTCAGTTCTGGGAAGTATGAGAACATATATTGGAGTAGTTAATATAATGATCCCCCAAAGTTGTCCACATTACAATCCCTGAAACCTAGAACTGTTTCTTTATATGGCAAAAGGGAATTTACAGGTGTGATTGAGTTAAGGCTCTTGAGATAGGGAGAGCCCCAGGTGGGCTCAATGTACCCGCAAGCCTTCTTAAAAGAGGAAGGCAGAGGGGTCAGAGCAAGAGAAAGTGATTGGTGGAAGGACAGGAAAAGAGATATTTGAGGATGCCATTTTGCTGTCCTTGAAGACGGAGGAAGGGGTTGTCGTGAGCCAAGGAACACAGGTAGTCTTTAGAAGGTGAAAACACAAGGAGTTGGATTCTCCCTTTGAACCTTCAGAAGGAACACGGCCATGCCAACACATGGGCTTTATGACTTCTGACCTCCAGTACAGTAAGGTAAAAAATTTTGTGTTGTTTAAAGCTACTAAGTGAGTGGTAATTTGTCACAGTAACAATAGGAAACCAGGGAAAAGGTCCTAAAAGCCTTTTTTTGAGAGCTGAAAGATGAGGAGGAGATGAGGAGGCTAGGTAAATTTGGGGAAAGGAGAAGGAATTCCAGATGAAGAGATTACTTCATGAGGTTCACCAGGAAGACAAGTGGTAAGTACAATTAAGTCAGGCGATGAAGAGGGAGAGCAGTTTCTGATACTGGGGACAAGGAGGTAGGAGTTGGATTATTCTTATAGGCCATTCGATGAAAGGAGAACAATAATATTGATCTTAAAGCGTTTTTTTAAAAAATGTTTATTTATTTTGAGAGAGAAAGAGCGTGTGTATGCGTGGAAAAAGGGCAGAGAGAGGGAATCCCAAGAGGCTCTGTCCTGTTAGCTGGGAGCCCAACGTGGGGCTACGAATGGTGAGAGATCATGACCTGAGCTGAAATCCAGAGTCAGGCACTTAAGCTTAACTAACTGAGCCACTCAGGCACCCCATCTTAAAAGTGTTTTTGTGAAGATAAAATGATCCATTTCAGTGCCTGGTATGTAATAAAGTAATCAGAGAGTTTAGCTGTTATAACTGTTAACGTTTGAACTTCTAGTGTTCAAAGACTTGATACAGAATATGTAAGATAAATTTATTCGGAGATATAACAAATCTATAGACGAGTGTATAGACATGAAGACAGATTAACCAGAATTCTACAGTGAATGTCTATATAACCACAAAATCAGGCCCCTGTCCTCACGGAGTTTACAGCTTGGAGGGGGAGACCAACATTAATCAAATAATCATACAAATACAAAATCAAGTCTGGGACAAATGCTTTGAAGAAGATACAAAGTGAATGTAATAACAGCAGGACTTGTCCTAGTCGGGAGAACAAAGAAGAGTTTCCTAAGGAAAAGATATTTGAGGTGACTGCTAAAGAAAAAGCAGAAACCAGGTGGAGAGTAAGGAGCATTCCTAGTAAAAGGAACAACACCTGGAAAGGGTCTGAGGCTACAGCAAGCACAGCCTGTAGAAAGGTCTTTGAGCAATAACAAGAAAGGGAGGTTGGGATATTCCTTCCTAGACTTTGTGAGCTCCTTGAGGTCAGAGATTGTGTCGTACTCAATTTTGTATCAAATCTAGAATGGGTTTGTTAAATTGACTTGGGTGCAGATTTTATTTTGTAGCTACTGGAAGCCACTGAAAGTGTTTTTTGGATCAGGTAAATTAAATACTGCCTGGTTAGTGCTAGTAAGGAGAGTATGTAGTGGCTGCTACCACAGCATGTGCCTGATACCCTGGAGGACTGAATTTTGCCTATGTACTCAGCTTTCTCAGTCGAAAGGATAACCGAATAATATTCTGAAGGTGGAGTAAAAGAGAAACCTGTGTTTTAAACTGATCCAACAAGAATGAATGTGAGAGGACTTGTTAAAGATCGAGCTTCCCAGGACCCATTCCAGACCTTCCAAATTAAACCCAGGGAGGGATATGGACAACGGTGTTTACTAACAAGCACCCCACCTGATTCTTATTTTCAAAGTTTGGAAAACCCTGGCATAGAGAAAATTCAAGGGAAAAGGAAAGGCATGTGTAAAAGTATGAGCCTATGAAAGAAACAGAAGATGTATTTAGGAAATTATTGGAGAGTGGGGTGCTTGAGGGGAAGTAGTTATTGCTGAGGCTGGAGATTCCTCATTAAGTTAATAAATCTTGTGAATGGAGAATCATTGGAGTATCTTAGGTAAGGAAGGGAGTCATTTGAGAGGAAGCAACCTGAGAAATTGAAGAGCACAGGTTTGCAACACTTCTGAGGCATAATTGATAGAGCTTAATGGCGACTTCCATGAGAGAAATAAGAAAGGAGTGGTAAAGAGCCAACTCAAGGTTTCTAATGTGATAGACTGCCTTTGTTAGAGAGGGAATGATATGGTAAGAAAGCATCCCATTTTGGCTCAAGTTTTATATGACAGATGACACCAAGTGAATATGCCAACAGATCGAAATAGAGACTTTCAGTTTGGGGAAAAAGTTCTCAGGATAGAGAATATGGTTATGGGAGTCATTTCAAATCAGGAGAGTCTCACTTGTATGAGGATGTAAGCTGATAAATGGACTACACACAAAATTAAGAGAAACTGACATATTGAAGTAGCACCTAGAGGAGAAATCCACAAAGGAGAACAGAGATGAAAAAGCTAGCAACTGCAATCTTGATTAGTCTAATCATCTAATGCTCCCTACAATTCCAGAGGAAGTGAGCTGAAAAAGTAAGAATATTTTAATTTTTTGGTTGGACTGATAAAATATTTGCCACCTATCTAGAACATTCTAAACACTTAGTAAAATTCTAGAAAACCTGCTATTGATTGACCCAAGCAGCTAAAAGAAACATACAAAATCAAGTTGCTGATTCTTAGATTCAAGAATACCAGAAGTCATTGATACTTGAATTTTAGTCCTGGCTTTTCCACTAATTTGGGCAAATCATTCATTTATTTTTAAATGGCTATTTATATTGAGAGAGAGGCCACATGAGTGGGGGAATGGGGGGAGAGAGAGAGAAAGAGAGGGGGAGGGGTGGAGAAAGAGCATCCCATGCAGATGCCATGCTGTCAGCCCAGACCCTGACTCAGGCCTCCATCCCACAAACCTTGAGATCATGCCCTGAGCAAAAATCCAGAGTTGGATGCTTAATCAACTGAGCCACCTAGGCACCCCTGGGCAAATCACTTAAATGCTATAAATCCATTTCCCCATCTTAAACAAACAAAGACATTGGGATAACTGATGTCTTAGGTTGCTTCCAGCTGTAAAATCTGAAGTTTTTCCAGAGACACAAGCAAATCTGAGATGGAGATCTTAAACAGATTTATTCAAGAGCAAATCTTGAAGTAATGATAATTGTTTCCCAATCTCACCCTTCCCCCATCCTTAATGAATATTGATTTGGATATACCCAGTTATAGACGAAGCATTGAATACTTTTCTAGTTCCTGTCATGAGTACATTTTTGATTGTCACTCATCCTACTCTGAGTCGTGTCTGATGTCACCTCAGTGGAATGGTATCCATTTGTACCCCACCTAGAAGAACCTCTACTTCCTTGGTACCTTTTAAAGTGGCTCATCAAGTCTGAAACTCCCCTTTTCCCCAATGGAATCACAAGCTTACTTCAGGGAGTTGGGAGATGGGACTCTCTAAACTGAGGGACTCAGTGCAGTTTAGTATACACTTGGGACCTCAAGAGCTACAGACTTAAAAAAAAAAAAAGATTGGGGGAAAAAAACTTTAAAAAGCCTCATGACTCCCTTGCAAGAGGCATTTACTTTATATCCACTGGTGTAGAACGCATACGGAATTGGATAACCAGTGTCCTCCTTCTCTTGATTACTGCAAATACTTGTGCCTGCCACAGTGCTGGTTTCCAGAGTTACATTAATTTTAAAAAGACAGTCCTTGTGAGGTCGGCCCCGATTTGAGTTGCTGCACAGAGGGAATTTCAGCATGCAATATTTTAGAAAAGCAATTGGGCATATCCATAAAGACTGGGCTCGAAGACCTCTGCCTAGGAAAAAGACAAACAGACCAACTCCTCTTTCTTTGCGCCGCCTCCCTAGGCGTCTGGAGTGCATATACACTGGTCACTCCAGGCACTCCCAACCGGATGACTGCTTCCGGTGAATGTACCAACCCACCTGCAGGCTCCGCCTCGAGGTCCGCCACCCTCCCAGCAGGCGCTGCGCATGAGTTGTAGCCCCGCCTCTTGCGGCGCTGTGCTATGGCGGAATTGGACATAGGACAGCACTGCCAGGTGGAGCATTGCCGGCAGCGAGGTGATCTAGCTGTCCTTAACTCTAGGCGTGGTAGATGTGTACCCTGCTGAGCCTCCACGGGTAGTGGCGGTGGGTGAGGGGAGGTCGTGGGGCGGGGTCGAGTCTGAGGAGGCAGGGCGGGTACGTCCCTCCTGGGTCGGCAGTGAGATGTGTTGGTATTTTTGTTGTCCCTGAGCCTTTGGCAGTCTGGCGGTCTCTTTGGAAGGGAACTATGCAATTTCTGGAAACATGGCTTGCAGTGTTCATTTTGGGTTTCGAGTGCGCTTTGCCAAGAAGTTGCGTCGCTCCCAGTCCTTTCTGACACTTAGGTCTGGGAGTGTGGAGACCTGTGTGCCCCTCTGGTCCTGCCACTGCGGCCTTGGGCAAGACACCTCTCTTTCCCAAACTATTTATCTGTTCATCTGTCAGATGAAGGAGTTGAGCGAGATCCGTTTTAAACCTGGTCTTCGCAGCTTCTAGTGAGAACGCCCTTAGCTTTGATCAGACTCTCCTCCTCGGGTTTCTACTAGGATGATCACCATGCTCACTCAGTTATGTCATTCTTTGAATATCACTGACTCAACATTTATTGAGCATCAGTTTTGGTGCTGGAACTGCATAGGAGGGTATAAAACATGATCTTTTCCATAGAAAAGCTTTCAGAATAATCGGCAGTTTGGAGCATTAATAAGGTGATGTTCTCTCTATGCTGAACTGAGAGACGATGTGATATACACACAGTCCAATGTAATAGTCAGTGGTAGTATGGCACAGGCCTTAGGATGGCCTGCGTCTGTAGCAGGCAAGTTCCCAAAGCATTACAGCTGTATAGAATGCTCAGTCTTTGGTACCCAAGTTTCACTCCCAAATGTGTGCTATGACTGTTGGTCACTGTTTGCCTGGGTGGCAAACAGGTTTCATCTCTCATTGCAGCCTCGGTTATTGGTAGTAGGTACCTGGTGAATGGAGTACTCTTGACATTTAGCCCAGATTTCATGGGAATGTTACAACTGATTCGTGATACCTGTTGTGGTCAGTGGGCAAAAGGGCACAATCCCTGGTAGGTTCTTGTTACCTACAGCACTCTATGTATCTTTTACCACTAGCTGTCATGGCCAGCCGTTCAGGAAACCTATTTCCTTGCACATCTTTCACAGAGAACCTTAGCCAATTGGGTTTTGACTGTAAGTTATGTTTATGTCTTGTATACCTGATTACCAAATCCATGGTATCTACCAACTTCTGATAGCTCTTAAAGTATAAATATATATGAAATGAGACCAGGGTGTATCTCTTTTGGACTAGCGGAGAGGGGTTTTTAGAGGGTATTATGTGAGTATCCTAAATTTTGTTTAGCTTTTGGTTGGATAGAGGGATGGTGTCAGGAAATTACCTTCATCTTAACTCTTCCCTCTGGGTCCTCTTGGTTTGCATTTAATTTTTAGTTCATCACCAAAAGTGCAAGCATGTACAATTTCTCCAATTTAAAAGAGGCATAAAAATTGAACAGTATTTTATGGTTCAGTTTCTTGTTGACAAATGAATACATACTTCCTTGGCCTGAAACATGCTCACAGTGTCGTACTTCAGAACAATGGTGTCAATTCACTTAGGCTACTTCTGAGGTATAAGAAGAGCTTTGTTCAGTCTCTTGTTCCACAAACTGAATTATCCAGGGATCCCTGTGGATTATAATAGGATCTCTTCTTTCTGTTTTGGATAAGGTATCCTGTAGGATGAGATCTTTTGCAAGGCAATTGTAGTCTTTCTGTAAAGTGTGGTGCCTTTTGTTTTCACTTTGTAAAGTGGTGTGATTGGACATTTGCAGATTCACTTGGCTGTATACTGTAATACGAGGTCAAAATAGTTTAAACAGTCAATAATTTGGAGAGTGATTGTATCTAGTGAGAGTGGATACTTTTGTGTGCTTTTCAGAAATTCATTTCCTAACTTAGTTGTTCCTCAACAGAAAGGAAAAACAATTCAGGACTAAATATGGCGGTATCAATTTATCTATTGGATTTCTGAAGTATCTTTGAACACATTTCCCCATAGTCACCACAGGATTTTTCTGAGTTCAGTGTATTCAAAACAAGTTAATTGTTGCAGTTATTACTAATTAGTTACTTCCTATTCTTATCTTTTATATCTATCTCATTTGGTTTTTGCAATTAACCTGTGAAGTACGTGTGACATACAGTATAGAAATATGTACACACATATAAACATGTACATACAGAAGACATGATATGCCTGTACCTAATATCTATTTATGTCTATACTACCTGATAATAGAGCTTTGGTTTTGTGTGCATACACACACACACACAGAGTACTATATTCTATATCAAATATATATCCAAAGCCCTATTTTTTTAAAATATTTTACTGAGTAATACAAATGGTTCATTTTATTTCCCTATAACTTTTTAATTGGCATAGTTAACATACAATGTTATTAGTTTCAGGTGTGTAATATATAGATTCAGCAATTCCATATGTATTACTCAGTGCTTACCATGATCAACGTAGTCACGATTGTCACCATACAATGTTGTTATAATATTATTGATTGTATTCACTATGCTGTACCTTTCATTTCTGTGACTTAATTACTTTATACCTGGAAGTTTGTACCTCTTAATCCCCTTTATCTTTTTCTCCTATCTCACCCACCTGTCCTCTGGCAACCAGCAGTTTGTTTTATGTAGTTGTCAGCTTTTTGGTTTCTCTGTTTTTGTTTTTTAGGTTCCACGTACAAGTGAAATCATATGGTATTTCATTTATGATACTCTTCTGGTTCATTTATGTTGTCACAAATGGCAAGATCTCATTCTTTACGGCTGAGTAATATTCCATAGTATGTATACATACCACCTCTTTCTCCATTCCTTTATTGATGGACACTTGGGCTGCTTCCATATCTTGGCTATTGTAAATACTGCTGCAGTAAACACAGGGATGCATAGAACTTTTTGAATTACTGTTTTCATTTTCTTTGGGTCAATAATGAGTAGTGAGATTATTGGATCATATGGTATTTCTATTTTTAACTTTTTGAGGAACCTCCATACTGTTTTTCACAGTGACTGAACCAATTTACATTCTTACCAACAGTGTATGAGGGTCTCCTTTCTCCACATCTTTACAGACACTTATTATTTCTTGTGTTTTTGATTTTAGCCATTCTGATAGGTGTAAGGTGATATTTCATTGTGGTTTTGATTTGCATTTTCTTGAGGATTAGTGATTTAAACATGTTTTCATAGTTCTATTGGCCATTTCTATATCTTTGGAAAAAGGTATATTTAGGTCCTCTGCTCATTTTTTTTTTAATGGAGTTATTTGTGTTTTTTTGGTTTTTGAGTTGTATAAGCTTTTTATTTGTTTATTATTTTTTTATATTTAGGATATTCACCCCTTGTCAGATCATTTGCAAATATCTTCTCCCATTCAGTAGATTGCCTTTTGTTAATGTTTTCCTTCGGTGCACAAAAGCTTTTTATTAGCTGTAGTCCCAAGTTTGTTTTTGTTACCCTTACCTAAGTTTTCTAGGAGTTTTATGTTTTCAGGTCTCACATGGAAGTCTTTAATCCATTTTGAGTTTATTTTTGTGTATGGTGTAAGAAATTTATTCAGTTTCATTCTTTTACATGTTCAGTTTTCCAAACACCATTTATTGAAGAGACTCTTTTTCCATTGCATATTCTTGCCTCCTATTTTGTAGGTTATTTGACCATGTAAGATTTTAGACCATTGTGTTTTCATTTTCATTTATCTTCATGTATTTTTGATTTCCTCTGTTGATTCATTATTTGATAGCATGTTGTTTAGCCTCCAAGTATTTATGGTCTTTCCAGACTTTTTCTTGTAATGGATTTCTCGTTTCATACCATCATAGTTGGACAGTCTTCCTAAATTTATTGAGACTAGTTTTGTGGCCTAATATGTGATCTGTCTTAGAGAATGTATTCTGTTTTTGGATGGAATGTCCTGTATATGTCTGTTAGGTCCATTTGGTCTAATGTTTCATTCAAAATCACTGTTTCCATATTGATTTTCTGTTTGGATGATTTATCCATTGATGCAAGTGGATTGTTAAAGTGCCCCACTATTTTTATATTGCTGTCAGTTTCTCCCTTTATGTCTGTTAGTAATTGCTTTATGTATTTGAGTTCTTCTATGTTGGGTACATAGATATTTACAATTGTTATATCTTCATGTTGGATTGTTACTTTTTGTCTTCATTTAGTAGTAGGCTTTGTCTCTTGTTACAGTGTTTGTTGCCTTGGCCTTTTTTTGGCTTCCATTTGCATGTTAGGTTTTTTTCAGCCCTTTACTTTCAGTCTGTTTGTGTGTCTAGGTCTGAAGTAAGTCCCTTATAGGTAGCATATAGATGGGTCTCGTTTTTCAATCCATTCAGTTGCCCTATGTCTTTTGATTGGAGCATTTAGTCCCTTTACATTTAAAGTAATTATTGACAAGTATGTAGTTATTGCCATTTTGTTACTTGTTTCATGGTTGTTTTTTGTAGTGCTCAAGTTCCTTTTTCTCTTCTCTTGTGGTTTGATGGCTTTCTTTAGTGTTATGCTTGGATTTCTTTCTCTTTATTATTTGTGTATGTCTTACTGGTTTTTGATTTATGGTTACTGTGAGGTTCATATATAACATCTTATGCATACAGCAGTTTATATTAATGTGATGGTTACTTAAACTTGAACATTTTAAAAAGCACTAAATTTTTACTCTCCACCCCCCACCCATGTTTTATGTATATATCATGTTTTACCTAATTTTAGGACTCATTTTTGTAGATATCCTTAATTACTGCTTTTTAATTTCCATGCTGGTTTTATAAGTGATTTATCTACTACCTTTATTATATGTTTGCTTTTACCTGTGGAATATTTTCCTTTCGTAAGTTTCTTCTACTTAAGGTGTTTTCTTTCCACTCAGAATTCCCTTCAATGTCTTGTGTAGGGCTGGTTTAGTGTTGATGAACTCCTTTAACTTTCGCTTATCTGGGAAACTTTTATCTCTCCTTCTATACCGAGTGATAACCTTGATGGGTAGAGTATTTTTGTTTGCAGGTTTTTTCCTTTTAGTACTTTGAATATATCATGCCACTGCCTTCTGGCCTAAAAAGTTTTTGCTGGTAGCCTTATGGAGTTTTCCTTATATATATGCCTGGTTTTTTTTTTTTTTTTTCTTGCTGCTTTTAAAATTGTCTTTTTGCCATGTTAATTATAATCGGTATGAACCTTCTTGAGTACATCTTGTTATAGGTTGTCTTCACTTCTTAGATATGGATGGCTGCTTCCTTCCTTAGATTTGGGTATGTTTGTTATTATTTCTTCAAGTAATTTTTCTGCCCCCTTCTCTCTCTTCTTCTGGGCTCCCTATCACGTGCTTATTAGTACGCTTGATGATGTTGCTGAGTTCCCTTATCCTATTCTCATTTATTGTTTTTTCTTTTTGTTCTCCAGCTTGGTTGCTTTTCATTATCCTGTCTTCTAGATTGCTGATCTGTTCCTCTGCCTTTACTAATCTCTTGTTCTCTCTAGTGTGTTTATTTCAGTTATTGAATTCTTCATCCCTGACTGGTTCTGTTTTACATTTTCTGTCTAAGTGTTGAAGTTCTCACTGATTTCATCCATTCTTTTCTCAAGTCCATTGAGTATCTTTGTGACTAATACTTGCTTTTTCGGGCATAGTGCTTATCTCCGTTTCTTTTAGCTCTTTTCTGTGACTTTGCCCTGTTCTTTCATTTGGGACCTATTCCTGCCTCTGCATACTGTGTAACTCTCCGTGTTTGTATTTGGGAGATCTGCTATGTATCTTGGTGGTGAAAGTTAGTGTACTTCTGTAGAAGAGGTCCTGTGGTGCCTTGTAGCACAGTACCCTCTGGTTGCTAGAACCATCTGTTCCAGGGATGTCTTCTGGATGGGCTGTGTGCACACTGTTGTGCCTGAGCCTCCTTTGCCTTCATCCCTGTTGGCTGCAAGACCTACTTTGCCTGCTACTGGGTGGAGTTTGGTTCCTATATTGTTGAGAGACCCTGGTGGGCCTGTAGGTGAGTGGGCCAGCAATCAGACTAGGTGTCTGCCATCAGCCTCTGTGGTCCCACTGAATGGCAGGGCTTTCCCTGCTGCGTGGCCTGCTAAAAGTTGCTGGAACTTTGGGCAGACTGGTGTGTGGGATTATCTCCATCTCTCCCCAGGGCAGGAGTCGCTTTGGAGTGACACTGGTCCCTGCTGGGACTGCTTGTAGTGTGACAGGAGAGGAGCCACTCTGGAGGGAGTCTGCTGAAGTGAGCGGGTTGGATGTGGTGGAAACGTAGGTGAATACATGGGCAGACACAGGGTGCTGGCAAGGTGGTCGGTAGTTAGTGCTCGTTTCTCCAAGCGTACAGCTATCTGGCCTGGGAGAGGAGAAGAGAAATGGTGCCTCCTAGCACTTTTGTTCTTGGAGAGGTCTGCTGGAGATCCCTGTCTCTCTAGTGCGCACTCTGAGATTAGCAAATGAATTGCTTTCATGAATACCCCAGGTGTTTTTCAAACTGCTGCTTCTGTGCTAGTCTCCAGCAGTTATTTATCATGTTGGCTCTTTAAGGGTCAGGACTCAATTTACTAT
Source organism: Acinonyx jubatus (assembly GCF_027475565.1). Lineage (NCBI taxonomy): Eukaryota > Metazoa > Chordata > Mammalia > Carnivora > Felidae > Acinonyx > Acinonyx jubatus. Next base: position 52,573,626 of record NC_069394.1, read on the forward strand.
TGCCTCCAGCTCTTGGAGATTTTTGAAGTACCTGGAGTTAAGCCCCGCTGATTTTAGAAATTTGCCAAGTTTAGCCTCCCTGGTTTTCAAAGCCAGATGTTCTGGGACTTCCTGTTCCCAGTGACTGGGGTGCACGGTATGGGCTCTGATCCTCTAGCTTTTCCGTGTTTTGTGGTGTCTCTTCCATTGATGGGAAGTCTTACACAGGTTTGGTTCCTAACTGTCTGCACCCCTCCTACACTTCTAGTGTGGCCTCTCTCGGTAGGATTAAGTGTGGAAAGTCTGTTCTAGCTGTCTTCAGGTGGTTTTCAGATGTAGCTGTTATCTTGGTTTGCTGATGGGAGGAGGTGAGCTCAGAATCCTCCTACTCTGCCTTCTTCTTTCCACCCCCTCCCACAAAGCTCTACTGTTAAACAGTTTGTAGTGTTGCTAGATTAATAAACTGTGGAATCATAATCGAAACCCAGGATTTTCACTTCAAATGCAGGACTTCTGCAGTATAAGGTACTCAGAGATAACACATAGTAAATCTGGTCAACCATAACAACCCAGAACTTTTTTTCTGATTTAGCACACTACAAGTAACATTTATCTTCTGATAATCCAGTTACTCTCCGTGCTTGAGGTTTTGATAGCTTTTGTTTAGCTACTTGTTACACTAGGATATTGGTCAAAAAGGAAAGTTCTCCAATAGATGTAGTTCAGTACTTCTAAAAATCTTTTTAAGGAAACTAAATCAAAATTGGATACTGACCAGTGCATATAACATTATAACATTTTCCCTCAATTTTAGATTTTCTCCCATTTGTTTGTGATGGTTGTTCAGGAGTATTTTGGTAAGTTAAATCTTTATGCAGCATTTGGGAATAATTTTGGTGTTTGTAATAAGACATTTATTTCTGAAAAGCAGAATGATTTAAAATAGTTCTTACTTCAGCCATTGATATTTTATATTCATAATTAGAAAAAAGATTAGGCATAGGCTCCACATATATTGTGGATATATGTGGCTAAACTTCAAACTTTCAGAAATGGATTTATGTGTGTGATTTTTTTTTTTGTGTGTGTGTGTAAAAGTTGTATTTGTGTCTTAATCGTAAGGGGAGAACATATCCACAATTCAAAGAATACGGTAGAAAAAAAAATCCAGGTATTGTTACTACTCTTCATCTTAGTTAATCAAATGAAGAGCCCAACCTATACATCTCTTAAGTTGGCTATCACATGTTCTTCGTACACATATCACATGCAAAGTAAAACCTGGGACCTAACCAAAGATTTTTGGAAAATGTGTTTTCTTTGTAATTAAACTTTCATGTTTTAGGCATTTCACTGATTAAATAGAACACTGAAAGAATTATTTTCAGAAGATCAC